>NC_050590.1:4301028-4313528 GCF_013368585.1 Megalops cyprinoides
CTTATGATCCGGTACGTTAATGTCAGGGGAGAGGAGAGAAACAGGACTACAGGAGTACAGGACCCCTTTCATTCCAAAACACTAAAAACCACTACTCTGGTGGACACAAATTATGTACCTCACGGAAGGATGGAAGATTTTGTTTAGATAGTTAGGGATTGTCCCTGACCATTAATTACAAATATTTTATTAAGATATCCTAACTTTTAAATGCTCAGGAAAAAAAAAATCCCTGAATAGAACCAAGACGAATGCAAAAAAAGGGGTCTGTTGTGCTTTAAAGCCCAGCTCCAGAGAAACACAAGAGCAGCACAGAGAAGCCACTCCACTGGCTGGTGGATCAAAGCCCTCGGGAGGAGAATGCGGAGTGATGTGGTCTCCCTCTCCTCCACGCGCTCCAGATGGAGGATAGCTGCTCTCCCCCGGGCCTCTCTCATTCACCAGCACAAACCCGTACAAATCACAACCAGATACCTCTGGTCACCTGATCACCTGCACTGCCAGCTCCTTTCCTGACTGGACTGGAACTAAACCCTTTCGCTTTTACGCTGGACACACTGTACCTTTCCTCAGACTATAAAACACAGCCTATAAGGGACCTGCAGGCAAACACAGGATTCATGTGTCTGTTATAAAAGAAATGCAACACGTCCAAATTTTGCACAGGGAGGGAATCCAATCTCCATTTTATTTATTCTAAAAATAAATATAAAACTAAAATCATGTTCCTCCAGTAATAATATTTAATTTCCTTGTTTTCTGTGAAAATTCTGCTTTGGTAAGCCTTGTCCTTTTGTGACAGTAAAGCAAGACAAGGCTTTTTCGTTCATCTGAAGAACCTCAGAGAAATATACAGGATGATCGTTTTGCATTTGGTTGTACAAAGACGCTGTCATCTGAAAAATACACAGCTGATTTAAGCAGCTAAATCTTAACTGAGCTTGGTTTCAGGTCTGGATATTTTTATTTTGAAAGAATGAAATTATTACTGAAATGCATACACTCACACACAAGTGCACACATATGCACCCAAACATAAACACTCTCAGACACGGGCATGCACATACACCCCTACACACACACGGGTGTACACATATACCCATACATCCATAAATACACATACATGCACATACACGTGCACGCAGCCACGCACACACCCATGCACGCACGCACAGAGACACACACACACACACACACACACACGGGTGTACACATATACCCATACATCCATAAATACACATACATGCACACGTACATGCACATACACATGCACGCAGGCACGCACACACCCATGCACGCACGCACGCACGCACACACACACACACACACACACACACACACACACACACACACACACACACACACACACACAGAGTGGACCCCGTCTGGTCAACACCTGCTCCCTCCCTGTCTGGTTCCATGTGTGTGTGTGAGCGCTCTCGGCTCCCTGGGCTATATCGATGGCAGTGGCCGTGGACACCCAGTGCTCCTAGCAGGGAGTCTGGCTGACACTGCCCTGCCGAGTCGAAGTAAAAGCTCTCCTGGGCCAATGCACTGCTCCCGCGCTGATCCCAGGTCAGTTGCATGTGGGGGCCCGTGCTTTGTCCTCCAGTCTGAGCCTGAATAGGCAGCATATGGCGCAGGATAAAGCTAATTGTCCTCTTTACCCTCGGCTAACCAGTCGACCCGTTAATAAACCCTCCCAAATACAGGGCACACCCCCCCATCCCACCCTGCCCCGCCCCCAGGCCGTCGCCGTGGCGCTTCCTTTTATGAGGGCATTGATTACAGAGCTGTCAATCAGAGCAGCCAAATCGCCTGTGAAGCTTCAGTTTCTGCTGGGAGTTTTTTTTTTCCCACATTAGGGATTTTGGTTATTTGGTGTGGGCTCACCTGAAAAAGAATGAGGGGGAACAATCTAAATATGTTTTCAACCTGTATGTGCCATGGCTCAGTATCAGGTTGAAGATCACAGCAGGGCTGTTCCGTCTTTTAAAAACTCAATGTTTACCAAAATAATGTCAAACTCCTGTACACCTTCCTGCACATTCATTTTCTGAGGTATTCTGATCAAAACAGTGCCCCCGGAGTTTTAACTAACAAAAAGAAACCATTAAAACGTCAAAGCACAGAGAAAAAAAAAAAACTGGATCGAGGGAAATGGTAAATGGTAAATGGACTGCATTTATATAGCGCTTTTCTACTCATTTGAATACTAAAAGCACTTTACAGTTATATGTCTCACATCTACCTACCAGTGGCAGAGGCTGCTATATGGGCTTACCAACTGGCCACTGGGAGCTGTTGGGGGTTCAGTGTCTTGCTCAAGGACACTTCGACACTCTGCCAGGATGAGCCAGATTCGAACCAGGGACCTTCCAATCCCCAGTCGACTGCTCTACCTCCTGAGCCACTGTCGCCCCAACACACTTCGGAAAACACACTTCAGATGTGATCATGGAACAAAACCATGCTGCTCAAAGCCATGAGACACAAGTGACAGCGTGCGTCAATCATTTCAATCAAACTCCGCCTGAAGGCTTTTCATTTCCACACTGAAATCTCCCCCACTTTAAACACACACAAACACATGCGGTTTCAAAACAACACCTCCTCATTTTGCCACACTGTCTTTTCCTGATAAGAATTGTTAAATATTTAGACCCGGTAATAAAAACTTTCCTGTAGGCACTAGTGAGCGTGTGATCATGATGTAAAATTAAGGGTTTCGTGCCTCAAAGTGACAGACTTAAGACTTTTCTGAAAAATGTCTTTCAAAGGACAGTTTTGTCTGCTTTATGCCACTGAAAGAAAAATACATTTACTCACGTGTGGGCAGAAAAACACATGCTAACTGAAAATATTAAACGATCAGCCAGAATCCCCAGAAACACAAAATTCTGACAAGGAATTTGAACATTCTTTTTAAAGTAAGATGCTCTAGTCATTCCATGGTAGGAGTTTTTACATCAACTCTTAAATTCTTATTCACAAAAATCACAATTTTACTGTAGATTCAAAAAGACAGGGACAAAACCAAGGGTGAACACCATTGTCACGCATCACCATAAACCAACTCTTTAACAGAACTGAGATACACTAAATAATACTAATACTCCGGTTATTTCTTCAAGTTTACCTGAAAGAATCGATGGAAATATAAGACTTCACACGCCATAAAGTCAGAGAATTCAAAGAGCCATCAGCAGCGCTTGCTCTAGGACCTTACCAGTAAAACTATTACCACCCAAAAGACTTGACATGAGTTTCACTTGAGTTACTGCTTTGAATCACACATCATTTAGTTTCTTCAAATAATGAAAAACCCATGGAACAAATAATTTATGGGGTATTTACTAACTTGAGATGGACACAAAGTTCAGTGATCCTTTCTAACCACATGTGACCAATTTTTCCTCGCTTCCTGCCTTCCAATAGGAGCCTGGAAATACTCGATATTAAAAAAAAAAAACATCAAAGTGGTTATTTTATGGTGCAGGAACAAAGGCAATTGTTCTTATGTTTAGTGAGGAAGAGGCAAAACTAGAGCTCGTGTAAAGTCCCATTCCCATGAGGTCTCACGATGGTGGCAGACAAACTCCAGACCCGCTTCAAACTGTCTTCAACTTTAAATAAAGGGAACTTTTACTGGTACATTTTGTTAGCTGCGCAGTCAAAACATTTTTGGCAACGACATTTAAAAATATGACATATAACACAGGAGATACGACACATTTGTATGGCTGCTTAGACGCGTTTTTAACAGGGCCTAAGCATCTCGAGATGAGTGCAAACAGTAATTACTTGTGCTCTAATGGTAAATGAATCATGTAATTATATCCCGCACGAACGATCTAAAAACAGAAAGGGTAATTCATGGCAGTGTAGGGTCACGGATATAATGCAAGCTTATTAAATATTAAACTCTACCCTGGCTTAATTTTTTTTTCCCCTAAGTTCACTTAAACAGATGGGGAGCGCTCGCAGAGAGCTCCGAAGCAGCAACAGTGCTCTCCGCCACAGACGCTTAAACCACTAACGGGCAAAACCGATATCTGTGAGGCAGGAAGAGAGAGAGAGAGAGGGAGAGAGAGAGAGAGACAGAGAGAAGGAGAGGGAGAGATAGAGAGACAGAGAGAAGGAGAGGTAGGGAGAGAGAGAGAGAGAGAGAGAGAGAGAGAGATGGGTTCCCGATACAGCTGGGATCACTGTAGCTGTCACCCGGCCCACTCACACGGTTCTGCCCGGGCCACACTCACCCCTCAACAGCCCGCCGTCCCACAAAACACCTGCGACAGAATTTCACCCCTCGTGCCACCTGAGAGTGGCTCCCATGAACTCGAACACGCGCCCGCGTCCTCTCATCGCATAAAGTTTGCGGAGGAAGGCGATATCAAAGAGAGAGTGCGCCGAGACAAGCTGGGCTCCCTGCAGAGCCATGAAGCCTGGCTTGATTAGAAGCAGATGGAATAACAGCAAAGGCTGGTAGGAAAGTCTAACCTTAACAGACTCTCTATTTTCCCTAATCACTCCCAGACTTGTTATTATTTCAACTAAGTATTAAAAAAAGTAAAAAAAAACAAAAAAAAAAAAAAAACTTTCATCTGTCTCAGTGCTGAGCAGACAGGCCAATGAAAATAAATTCCAACCTTGAGAAATTCTACTTTCAGTCTATAAGACTGATGGAGGGAGACAACGAAAAGTGAGAGAGAAAGTTTAGAGGTGGCTTTTCATTTCTTACACTGTTGCAGATGCGTCAATTCAATTATGTTTAATTCAGATATTTCATTTTATGTTCAATGAATGAAATACTTCAAATTATTCACCAACTCACCCCCGCCAAATAAAAATTTTCTGCACTGACAAATTAAATTTCTTTTTTAGTACTTCTACTTAACAGCAACAAAAAATTAAAGTAATCAAAAACCTAGCCACTGATGTCAATGAAAGGGGCTTTTAAAAGGCTTTGGAGGTAAAAACCCAGGAAAAGAAGAACTAACGTCATATGCAGCACAAACTAAAACAAATGCCACAGTCAGACGGCAGAAATCAAAGTGCAGGAAAATTAAGTCAGTCCTCAAAAACACTCGGAGGAAGAAAAAAAAAAAGAAAGAAAACGCGGTGCTGGAATGGACACAGACACAGAGCACAGTGTGACATCTGACAGCAGCCACGTTCTGTAGCTGCTTCCAAAACCCAGCTGCACACAACACACGCTCCCCTCTCCTGAAAGAAAAAGCGCACTCACCGATTTCCCGTTGTAGTAATACATTAAGGAGCTGCTGCCCATGCCGGGGACGGGGTATGCACAGTACATGGTGTGCTCGAGCAATCTACTGCGACTACGACTTCAGCAAGTGCACTCTCTCAGAAGCCAGCAACAGTGCGCGCACAGCCTCTCCCCCAAGACACACATCCAACCCGTTCAGAAAAGGGACTAATTCCTTCAGTGCTATCCCTCTGCACATGGATCCACTCAGAGGGAACTTATGCAAATTAGGGCTGAACCATTCCCACCCGCCGTTACAGGGGTGGCTAGAGGAGGGGGGGGGGGGGGGGGTTGATCTGTTGGGTTTCCCCCTAAGCTTCATAAGTGCTGATATAAAGAAGAGGGAGAGAGAGAGAGGGAGAAAAAGGACAGTGAGACAACAGAAGGGAAACGCATATAAAATATTTAATGAGGGGAAAAAAAAATCACTATTAATGCATTAAAAATCCTACTTTTCATTGGAGGGAGATCCAGCAGAGCTAGAATTGAAATTATTTAATTTTTTTTTTCCTGGTGGTGTAGGATATTATTTAAATAATAAATGTGCTCTTGTACACAAGGATTAATGGTGGGTTGGTTAATCTTTTCCTTTGGCTGTAATTAAATGAAGAGCCACAGAAGGCCAGGGGAGAGCAAACATCGCTTCCCTCAGGAAACGGAGACACGACTCCGGCCTTAACTTTGCTCCAGAACGTCACAAAACTGGCCGAGTGGTGAACACTCCCGAGAGCACATTCAATCTAACCACCATGGAGACTGAGAAAGGAAATTAGGCAGATGTTGAATTTTTTTTTTAATCTTTCATTTCAAGGGACAGCAAATTTGAGATGACAAGAATCCCAATAAAATAGGCTAGTTTGACTGCACCCCTTATAAAATTTAGAGAAGTGGAAAAAGAGGCCTGATCAAATTTGTTTCATCTCCTCTTACTCCCAGCTGGAGGTAATAAACTAGTGCAGACTGGCAGAGATTCAATCCCATACCTGCAGTCACAGTGATCAAATTCATGGAACACCTAATAATAATGGCTAATGTACAGCACAGTAATTAATACACAATTAATCAATTACGTCCTTTTCACTAACATGGTGCGGTCGTGTTCTCTCTGGGTTTGTGTATATATTTTTTCACCTGCTGTAATGGTTGGCAGATGAATGTTTTCTTGTACTTTGCTTTGGCCCCAGAGGTCTAGGGGTATATAGCCTGATGTCGTGCATTGTGAGAAAGATCTGTTTGACCCTGCTAGTAGTAGTGTGGGTGTACGGTGTGTGGGGGGTAACAGCTCTGTTTGGAAACACAAAGTTGTTTAATAGGAGCAGCAGCTGCAGAGGGGCAGGGCTATGATGTCAGACTGCCAGCAGGCTGACCAATCAGCAGTGCCGTTTCCCCTTTCCCCTCAGGGCCAAGGACACACCGGGGGGGTAGGGGTAGGGGTGAGAGTAGAGGGGGGTAAAAGACCAGCCCTACTTTTCACTTCATGTTTTAGCTCTTGTGAGCTGCTTAACTGTATGGAAGTGAGGCCAGACGCCCTGACTGTGCTGACCAGCACGCACGAAAAAAATGCGTGCAAAAAGCGCGTCTCTGCCCAGCTACGTGTCACTTTCATGTGTGCCATGTCTGGGGGCCTCCGGGAATAAATACAGCTCTTTGTTCCCAAAGAGGACATTAAGAACATTATTGTTATGAAAAGATGAAAGCTTACCACACCCCCTCCCCCAAAAATACACTTTATTCTGCTCCCCCCCCCCTTCTTTTCGGGTATTATTATCTATTTCTCTGTGTTCTCAAAGATTCTTTTTAAGTCTTCCAAACCACTGGTCCGCATGCTGGTACCGCTTTATATTTGGACCCATTTCAAGACTGATGCTGTGTAGAAAATTGCCATGATAAAAGTTTGTTTGAAGAGTGTTAGAACGCGTTGGAACAGAGAGTGCAGCAGCACAGATAAGAGGCTGAATCCAAAACAAAAGGCGACCAAAGAGGCAAAAATAGAGAACAGATGGACATAAGAGACAAAGCTGAAAAAAAAATAATGCCAATATAAACAAACACACAAGATTCATAAACAACTGCACAAATCAAAAGTGTATTGTATCAAATGGTAGTCAATTCAGCATTTTATCATGCTAGTCCTAATATAATATTAGACCCATTATTATTGTGTATGTGCCTAGTGGACAAATGTCACTCCCCATGAATGCCACGCCTCTCAAAATACATGCTGTGAGATACCCCTGGTGTGCAGATCCATTTCTCCCCGTCACACTACACAATCTCCCTCTGCTGAAGGAGTGGTATGCTCCTCTGCTCCTCAGATGTCTGGCATCCAAAGGGTTAAAAGTCAATCAGCTGGACACAGTGCTAATCCCCCCCAGCCCCCCCGCCCCCAACTCAACTGGGCTCCTCCAGACAGACATGTCGTCAGCACACCCCCTTCTGAGGTCACGTGACACCTGTCCGAACCCAACACAGCCCCCCTGACCCAGCACACACGGCAGGAGATAAGAAAAAGGGGGAAAAAAAAAAAGTCTCAATGTGGGGCAGGCTCTTTCCCCTAAGCCTGTCATCCAACCCCATTCACACAGCTCCGCACTAATCACATCTGACCTGCTGGCTTTGTGAAGCTCCGCAGGTTTTGCGCTTGGGTTGTTTAGCAAGACCCAACAAAACCACAGACTTGAGGTCAAAACAATTAAGTGAAGTAATAGCTTCCATCCCACAAAAGGGCTATAGAGGTAATGTTCAGAACTAAGCCCCCCCCGACCCCCCAAAAAGGTCTGCTTGTTTTTTCGTGGTCTTTAATGATATTTAAATTGTTAGTGTTGCTTGTGAGATGTTTACAGTAACTGCCGTGTTTCTGTAACCTCAAAATATTTACAATGTTCCTTACATTTCAAAATCAAGGATCTGGTATGTCGTTTAATTGCTATGAACTACTTAAGTCCCTGGTTGAGAAAGCTCTTCTGAAGCACAGTGTTAAAAACATATAAAAGTTGACAAATGCCGCCACAATGGTATTTGCTGTGCCGAATAAAATTCTGCTGACCAAATCACACATTTATGCAGTCAGTGGGATGCAGTCATGGGATGTAGACCTCCAGGGAGTCTTTCCGCAGAAAGAGATAATGTTGCAAGACTGGTTGCAAGACTTTTTAGCACCATGTAATACCAAATGCGGGAAGCTGTAAACACGACCAATGGATTCACCACTGGCTACAAATACTGCAGCCAAACCCACGGTAACAAACTGTGTGAGGTCATAATGGTTTTCAAACCCAGACAATGGCTGGGTGAAAAAAAAAGAAGTAACCAATTCTGGAATCTTTGAGCAGCACTAAAGACAGATCAACGTGCATGTGGCTCTCCCCCAACACAGACACAGCGGGGAAACTCGGGTCAAAAGAGGTCCGGCCATTTCTTCTTCCTGCTGACCTACTTTCCCATATTGACACCGTCCCTAACTCTGCGCACGTGCTGCAAGTAAAGTTCACTCGAAGGCTGGAGTGTGTCATTTATAAAGCCGTCTGTCTGAGCACTTCACTGAGTAAACATACACATCCTATAGGCCTGCAGGTCCAGCCAGGACTAATCCAGCCTTACTGTCTGCAGGTCTGGCTCACCAGCAGACCTGAGATAAGAGGATGTGCTATCTGAGCTGCCGCCCCCTTCCTGTTCAACTCTTCCCCTCTTCCCCCGTCTGGGCCGCTTCACCACAGTACCCCAGATCTATCCATCAATACGCATGATCGGCTATGCTTACTGCTCACACACACCCCCAGCTGCACTCTCATTCGCTCACAGAGCTCGATTCCCACCAGTCTCCAACACACAAACCTGCACCCCCCCCCGTAAGAGCTCAGACCCCCCCCAGGACCACACTCAAAAGTCCTTGTGAGGCAGAGCTGTTAAGCCTGGCCGTCTTTTCAGAAGCAAATTCCTGCTGGCGTGGGGGCAAAAAAAAAGCTGCTGAGTGCCCTCCATGAATATGCCCTACTAACTGACACGAGGGCTTCCCTCTAGCCTCCCTGACTGTCAGTGCCCCTCCCATACCTTACGGAGAACCAGCAACCAGCCCCGTCAAGCCCCCAGTTCACACATACATTACATTATTTTAGCAAATGCTCTTACGCAGAGCGACTTACATAGGTTACAATTTTTACATGTTGTCCATTTATACAGCTGGATATTTACTGAGACAATTTCTGGGTTAAGTACCTCGCCCAAAGGATCAATGGCACTGCCCCAACGGGGAATCAAACCAGCAACCTTCTAGTTATGAGCCCAACTCATTACCACTACACCACACCACTTCCATCCACATACACACATAGAAACTTCAGTCTGAGACAGGTATGGTGGATAACACTGACAGCATGTTTTCATGCTGGGTGTCTAACTCCTCTGGTAGCTCTAACTTACAGGGAGGCTGTTACCCCACCCCCACCACCAACACTACAGCTCGGTCCAGCTCTTGCTCACTGTGGGGTCACTGGGGGTTTGGTTTATCTTCAAAGTGTTTCTGCCACCTACACACACTGTGCTGATTCACTTTCATTCCACCAACTCATTATCATTCTGTATTACTGTATCATCTCTCTGGTATTGTCCCATTCATTCATTTTCTTTAACGTGCGGAGAAGGAAGTGCTCTCAATATATCTTCTTCTATCATGGATTGTATCTGCTTATCTTAGCTAGCGTTCATTTTATGTACATCCATAACCAATCAGCGACGTGCCTGTATTTGTTTTTCCCAACAACAATTGAAGTCTTGGAATTCCCTTCACACGCAGGCCTTATCTGCAGGCACACGAGGATTACTGTTCCAATGGCTGCCGGCAGTACTTACATTCATGAATTACAGAGGCACACAACCAACGATAATGAATTTCCATGGATGCGGAGATTGCATTTCTACCAGGCATGGTTAAAACAATCCAGCCAGAGGGTCTATACTGAAGAGAGTCAGTGACAACATCAATCCAATGTTCCAGGACAGAACGCATGAAACTATAGCTGGGGGAATCACTCACTCATGACGGCTGGCTCATAGATTTGAACCAATCATGGGCTTGCTACGGCAAACAAATTTGTCCGACTGGATAAGTCGACAGGATACGTGATTGACAGCACAGGGTAGCTCCACCCATTAATGGGTTGGTGAAGTGTGGTTCTCTGATCACTGCTTCCAGTGAGGGCTCTGTACAGACTGGGACGGTGGTGGGAGGTTAAGCATGTCACCCGCTTTACATGGGATGGGACATACATGCATGTGGAAGAAAAACTGTTAAAAAAAGTGTCTAATCTAATGGTTTAATGGTTCTCTACAAGATAGCTTGTACCTTGTCTGGCCAAACATTGAAACCTGGTCATGCAGCGCTTCTAATATTGTTGACTCCTTATGGTTTTTGCTTGTGTTGTACTCTGCCTCACTTGCAAGTCACTTTGGATAAAAGCGTCTGCCAAATGAATAAATGTAAATGAATAAATGTAAATGTAAATACAGGTGCCAGCTCACCTGTGCAACATCACTCTGCTGCCAGCGAGTGACATGGAGAGCCACAGTGCCAGGACTTCAGACAGCCAGCAGGCCCCGTCTCAATCCAATCAAATCAGCCGGGGGCGTCCCTCACGCCCAGCCCCAGAGACGGGGACACTTACCCCTGCATCCAGGCCACCTCATGCCTCCCGTCTGACCCCCAAATCCGCCTGGAGGCCTGAGCGGTGCACGACCTCACGGTCAGAGCGCCGGTCACGCGCTGGCTGGTCTCAGCACCGTCTGCGTGACGCTGAATAACACTTAAACAAACCCCCGGCACGAGACAGGGCCCTTCATTTCTAACAAATATCGAGTTATACTTTTAACCAGATCATTAGTGAATGTTAACAGTGCTGTCTTAGTCTGCCATCAGTCTGAAATCAAGGCTTGCTTTTAAACCATGCATTCGCATGCGCCTACACAAATAATTCATCCTTGGAATGCAGGCCATTATTTTCATCGATGCATTAAAGTTCCTTTCTTTCCTCTGTTCTTTTAACGCTTTTTTTCTGAGGATGAAAGCAGGCAGACCCTGTGTTGTTTACTTTACCTGATCGTTTATCTCAGCCATTAATGTCAAAAGCAAGTTTCACAAACTTACACAAAGACTCACAAACACAGAGGTCCCTGCAGAGAAGAGTGTTTCTGTTCAGGATCATCTGAGCTGGGGTAACAGGAACATCAATCTAATCAGCTATCTGATGAGCTAGAATCCAGAGACTGGTAATGCTGTCCCCTGAGGGCTTAGCAGAACCCAACAAACTGCCCCCTGGTGGATGGATACAGATTTCTTACCCTACCCACCCAGCTGACATTCAGGAGGAACTGCTCAGAGACCAGGAGTCTGGAGGCACTGGATCAAAGAATCAACACCTCTACCACAAATTCACACAAAAAATTTACAATACCTTTGCTGAGCCGGAACACACTAAGCCAACTTTAATGGGATGAAAACAAAACAAAAATATTCAATGTCAAACGCACATGGCCCCATAAGACACCTCTTTTCTGATTTCTGGAGATTCATTTCTCCGATTCTTTACTGCGATGAAGACCTTGCGTCGAACGTGCTTAAATTTCTAACTTCCAATCCCAGAAATATGACAAGTAATATAAAAATGTGACATAACAAATATGACAGCATGAATGATTTGAACACAGCAAAGGAGACAGGGAGTACACTCGGGGACAAAGCAATGCCTCTGCGTGAAACCGCAACATCAAAACCCCATCTCTGACAACACAAGTACAAGGCTCCTGTCAGTTTTACACACAGAGAGGTCCTGATACTGCATTAGCTTCTGGAGTTCAAAGAGAAACGCAAAACGCCGTTTCTGCATCTTGCAAATCCACACTTGACCTGCAGATGGCTCTCTAATCAAAACTCAGATAAACCTAATCCAGCAGCGACTGAAATAACCCAGGGAAAATCTTTCAGTTCAGTACATTCCCAATTCAAAGGGAACATCTTCTGCGTATGTTTTCTCTCCGTGCGACTCCTCTAACCACACCGCAAGCCCGAATTCCGGCCCTCAGCGCTCTCCCCTCCGGCTCTCAGCTCCCTTGTTTGGCTGTCTGTTTGTGGGCTACAAGTACAACTCTCGCAGGAACGAGAGCCATGTCTGAATGATCTGTCAAAAGCAAATGACAATCTTTTTGTCATTCACAGCCAGGGTTCTCGCTCGCGCAAGTC
>NC_050590.1:4618528-4746028 GCF_013368585.1 Megalops cyprinoides
CAAATATGACAAAATCTGTCTTTAACGTTTATTTAGCTTTTTTTCCACAGTTTTACAACAATCGTACTTACAATACTGTTCACCTCGCCTAATAGTCATCAATACCACACACCAGATTATGGAGTATGCTTCGCCAGCCCGTCATTCAGCGGAGTGCATACCTGTTAATCCCCGATACATACAGATACAGATAATACATAAATCCACCAGGGGGCAGATCTACATCATTAGATGCGAGCAAAGATCCATCGATGGCCTTCCTCTAAGGATAAGAACTCCCGAAAACGGGACTTGTTTTAAGGAACACATACATTAACCAGAACTTTGTACTTCTGAAAAGGAAAAATGATCTGTTATCAATAGCATACATTAAACAGAAAATGATGTATGCCTCTTCCAACTCGTCATTCGGCAGATTTCTTACCCGTTATCCTATGGAACTCCAGAAATCGGGACTTATTTTAGGAACACACATAAATCGTAACATTTCCACGCACCATGGTGTTCTATCTTGTCTACCAGTCCACTATCTTGTCAGCCCTCTCTCTCATTCTATAGGTTAGAGCTGCCCCCTGGTGGACATATCTATTAGAATTGAGGAGCAACGGGATGAGATGACGTAGGAGCTCTGACGCGTCATTTTAACCGGAAATAGAACTGCGCCTTCCTTTTTAAAACGTGCATGTGCGTGGTAGTCGCATGAAAACGCGTTTTCACATATATACATAAATATTGTTAAAAAAAATAAGATAAAAAAATGCGAATTGAGAAGTGTTATTTCTGCTCTGGACCTGTATACCCCGGGCATGGGATGATGTTTGTACGGAACGACTGTAAGGTTGGTGTAGTCTCTCATACACATTATCTTGTGAATGTTTTGATGAGACTGATGTGGTTAGCTAGCCAGCACAGACGAGGCCTTTATGTACGCTTTGTTAGGAGAAATGAAGTAACGAAAAAAGAATGAAATCATTTTTTTCTTTTGGGTAAATAATTGCTCCCGTGTATCTATGTATGTGTCGTTTTACCGCGTAGTCTACCGTAAACGGGCTAGGGGGCTAGACACTCAAATTAGCTAGCTAGCGACATGTGTAGTAACGGTGAAGCAGGGTATGTTACCAATGTAGAATGCGAAAGTCCGATTTTTCAGTTCAGTAGCTAGTCGTTGTTAATGTAGCTAACTGGCCAGTCAGGATGAGCTGTGAAGTATTTGTAACACAACGACGTTCATTCTCTGCAGGTATTCAGGTTCTGTAAGTCGAAATGTCACAAGAATTTCAAGAAGAAGCGTAACCCCAGGAAGACCAGGTGGACGAAGGCTTTCAGAAAAGCAGCCGGCAAAGAGTTAACAGTGGTGCGTGCACGCTCTTCCATCCACCAACTTGCGAGTAGCAAGTGGTGTATTATGTAACTGATGCCGGTGAATTCTGCTGTGTGTCGACCGTGTGTTGTGTTTTCCTTTCTTGTCGCAGGATAACTCGCTTGAGTTTGAGAAGCGCAGAAATGTGCCAGTGAAATACCAGAGAGAACTGTGGAACAAGACGGGTAATTAACAATCCAGTTAATCTTTGATATGGGAAGCAAGACGTGTGACGTTATAGTTTGGTCGACATTGGTGAAATCTTAGAAATGATGTTTTTTAGCATTCATTGTCAGTAAGTTATTGTAATATTTGTGAGCATAGCAGGACACATCAAATGTAAACTGAGTTCATGTTCGTATAGCTTTAGATTCAATTTATTGATTTTTTTAGACAGGGTGTCGTGAAAAGTGAAAGTGTTTAATTTTGAATCATCTGTGGTTCTGTTCAGTGGAGGCAATGAAAAAGGTGGAAGAGATCAAACACAAGCGGCAGGCGCGGTTTATCATGAACAGGTGAGCACGGGCGCATCTTTTGAAGCATTTGGATGCATTAATCAAAGGTTTGAAGGCTCGGGACGCCAGATTTTTGTGCCACTATACCCGTTTGGCACTGGGTGAATGCTGTTTTAAAAATTATTAAATGAAACGTCAGCCAACTGTGGATGTAAGATTAGAGTAAACCAGACCTCTCTCAAGCAAAAATGGACTCGGTTGTTCATAAATTCATTATATGTGCTGTTTTGCGATTGATGAAATGACATGTGGTAAATGAATGTACATGCAGGGTTTTGTTCCTGTTTTTAGGAGCACTTTGGCCATTTTGGACAAATGTTTAATGCTAATGATCTGAGAGTGGTTTCTTCTGCTAGCTCCCCTCCATTTTGTAAACCAAATGCTGGTTCACAGCATGCTTTGGTGTTTAGTCTCACAACGTGTGAAGTGTGTGTGTCTTAACCGTCAGGTCTGGCTTTCAGTGGAACTACATGACTTGGGCGCATCCATTTTACACATGTAGCACACACATCTGTAATAATTCTGGCCGTCTTATGGTACTCTGTTTAAAAGCAAGTGAAATGGTCTGGTCTGTGCTACATGCAGATGTATCACTTGATCATAACTGTTATGCTTTAGTCACACATGGATAAATGCTAAACCACCCATTGGATTTTTAGACCTTACTGTTGTCTGTATAATTAAGATGTAGTATTTGACCTTCAATACATTTAGCCATTTGGAAATGAGAAGCAGCATGATCACACACTTTTTACAATTGGGGTATAAAATCAGGCTAATTTGTGCTTGGCCACCATCTTTTACATGGAATATGTTGTGCAGCTTCTCAGATTTCTGATGTGAAGTCACGTTGCCCTTGACTGAGTACAGTCTGTAAACAGATGGGGCAGGGCCGTCCTGCATGCATGTTCTGTCCTTATTTATCATGTTGAGAGGAGGGAGCGTTTGTCACGCTCATGTGGCCCCCCTCGTTCTGATGCACCGCCTCCCTTTCCTTTCCCAAAGACTGAAGAAGGGCAAGCAGTTGGAGAAGGAAGAGGCGATCAGCGAAGTGAAGAAGAACATTCACCTCATCAAAGCACCACATGCAGGTGAGTTACTGTTGTCATGGCAGTACTGCTGTCATCATGCTTATGCTCCCCCCGCCCCCTCAAAAAACACCCCTCAGTCTCTTTGCATCTTCAGAGTCTCTTCTCCACATTTCCTTTTGATTTGAGTCCAGGTGTCTGCCCACCTAGGTCCCAGCTGTGTCACTGAGGCAGTTTTTGTTTGTAAAATATGCACAGCAAAGGGGTTTGCTAAGATGATCAGAGGAGCATTACCTTGGTGATCTGTTGCCTGCAGTGTAGGGTGTTGACTTTGACTTTGTGCTCCAGCATGAGCCCAGCTGAATAAAGCGTGAAAAGGTGTTTTTTATGATGGTTTTGCATTAGTGTTGATCTATAACCCCTTCACTGTTGGGATTGACTACAGGCTCAGTTCCTTTATATTTTGTTCCTTCTCTCAAAGAAAATTGATGGTCACACTGCTCACCAGATGAATTCTACCATGAATTGTCTGTAAAACTACTGTGAATATGCAGTAATTGTGTGTATTTCAGTGACTGTACAAGAAGTGTATCTTCTCCTGACCTACCTGCCCCCCCCAAAAAAACAATAATATTTTGATGTTGAGAAAGGACAGCAGTTAGCTTTTACTGTGCAGTAGGAATAATGTGTGACATTTTATTTGTTGAATTCATCTGGAAGAAATTGTGGTGTTTGTTGGTGTAAGTGAAAGGGGCCTCTAAATATAAATTGAAAAAAAATGTTGCTGTATCACCTGTTCTACCAGCAGGTGGTGCTGTCTGGTGCTTTCATTTTCAGTAAGGGTGTGGTTGCGGATCAGAAAATATCTACCTGAAGAAAAGAGAAATGCTTCCATAAACTGAGTCTATTACTAACCAGTCTGTGTTTTTGCACACAGGGAAAGCCAAGAAGCTGGAGGAAAAGATGGTGGAAAAATTGCAAGAAGACGTGGAAATGGGTGATGATTAGGTGCTGATTGCTGCACAGCCCTCTCAAATTAAGGCAAGCTGGAAAAAAAAACACACACACACAAAACCCTGCAGCAGTTCTTTGGTCGTCCTTAAAGACTTCTTTTCAGAAAAACGTATGCCCCTGCACAAGCTCACTGTCTTAACGTTAATGCAGAAGAAATGAGACGACCTAGTACCCGTTGCTTGATCTTTTGAAAAAAAAACGCCTGTGAGTTGAACACAGTGAAGGAAAAAAAATGCCTGCAGCCAGATGTGTAGAGCAGAGTAATGATTTCGCTCTCAATCTCCCCATATGGTCATGATAAATTTGCTGTCACATAAATGTTCTTAATAAAAATACTTCTGTGGAGAAACGGTCTGCATTGATTTTCTTATGCAATTGTTGTTATCACGTTATAGTATTTTAGCGAGATTGATTGCTTCTTTCCAAATAACTGAGCAGGTACACTCAGGTAAAGGAGTATTTGGGTTTTTAAGGTATTGGCAGCCTGACTGATGATGATTGCCAAAACACAGTAACCCCAAAATGTGGAATGGAGTTTGGAGCTAAGCATTTTGAGTGATAATACATTTGATCGGTTGTTTAGAGAGGAACAGAAATTAATTAATGATCATTACCCATAATACTGGTAGTCTGTTGTCCTGCAGGACTAAAGGATTACCTCAGTGTTAGTTATTTTAATTGTCTGGTCCTTTTCTACTTTTTCATGTATTCTTATTTTTGATATGTAGTATTCTTTAGTGAAAGTTCGTCTTTTGTATTTCAAATAAGAGTGCAGTTTAGTAAGGCAAAATGATAGAAGTCAGATTCTCTTGGTCAATCAGTGATTTGTAAAATGTCTATTTTGCTTATCGTCTAATCAGTTACAGTGAAAGGGTGTGCTGGGGTGCAGTGTTTTGTGTGAAACACGTCTAGAAGATTCCGGTTCTACATCGTGTAGAGCGCATCATACTTTGACATGGGTGCTTCAAATTTGTCATCATACAGAAGTCAATGTGTTTTGAGACTTATAGTTAATTATTTCATGCAATGTCTAATGGACATTAAGCTTTCGAATACTGGGTTTTCTGCTCTGAAATGTGATGGTAAGGTTGTCTCTCTGAATTGCATTATTATTGTTTAAAAAATTGATTATTAGATGTTTACTGTGGTGCTGGTGAAATTTGTCTGCTTCACTCTTTCTAGCAAAATGTACCTTGTGCTGCAGCACTGACATCATTATAGTTATAAAAAGCATCTGTCCCTCAGCTGAAGAATGTTGCTGCTGGTATATCCAAATCTGCAAGTCCACTGGATTCAAGAATCTCATAAACACTTTTGAAATAGTACTAAATCTAAAGTAACTAATGTACTAAAATAACATCAACTCTTGTATGATGACACTTGTATGATGTAAGGGGAAAATGGATTTGGGATTTTTGCTTATTTTTTATTCCATCATTTTATTTCAAATTGAGAAATTTTGCTGTTGCATAAACACTGCAGATGATAAGCATTCTACTTTATGAATGTCATACCTGGTGAAAGTGTATCAATATAGCAAGAGAACACCACCTTTATGTCCTTGATACACTATATGGACAAAAGTATTTGGCCACACCTGTTTTTCAGGGTTTGGGCTAGGCCCCTTATCTCCAGTGAAGGGCAATCTTAATGCTTCAGCATACCAAGACATTTTGGACAATGCTATGCTTCCAACTTTGTGGCAACAGTTTGGGGAAGGCCCTTTTCTATTCCAACATGGCTGTGCCCCAGTGCACAAAGCAAGGACTATAAAGACATGGTTTGATGAGTATGGTGTGGAAGAACTTGACTGGCCCGCACAGAGCCCTGACCTCATCCCCATCGAGCACCTTTGGGATGAACTGGAACGGAGATTGCGAGCCAGGCCTTCTCGTCCTACATCAGTGCCTGACCTCAAACGCTCTACAGAATGAATGGGCACAAATTCCCGCAGAAACACTCCAAAATCTTGTGGAAAGCCTTCCAAGAAGAGTGGAAGCTGTTATAGCTGCAAACGGGGGACCAACTCCATATTAAAGTATATGTATTTGAATAAAATGTCATTACAGTCCCTGTTGGTGTAATGGTCAGGCGTCCGAATACTTTTGTCCATATAGTTTATGTTGCAGGCTTGCGCATTGTCTCTAGTCGGCATTTTCTAGCCAGCCATGTTGTGTTAGTAGTAGGCCATGGTCTGGAAGGTGATGTGCTGGAACACCAAGATGCCAAGATGGAGACAACATCATACTCAATCTCTGGTGTAATTTTTTATCTGCAAATACCTGCTGCACCAGACACTGGAAGTCCCAACAATCAGAGTCTCAGCAAATCATTTGTGGGGAGTCAGTTTCGTGGTCATTGCTGGCCAAGCAAGTGTGCACTGAGTTCATCAGTCCAACAGCTCGGGTATCTCATTGGCAGTCGAACCAAAGTCTAGCCCTCTAGCGTTTGTGGAGACTACCATGGTAGGTGTTAGTGAGAGTGGTACAGGTGTGCATGAAAGATGCTTGAATTGTGTAAAGTAAGCCAATTAATTGGGAGGTCCACGTAGGATGGGAACATACAGTTCCTAATGACCTCTGCTTGTGGTTGATGGCAAGCGCACTGCATGATGCTACTTTGAAGAAATCATGTGACCATCCTGTCATCCTGTGTTATATCCTGAGTGTCCTGCCCCCCAGGTATTTGACCCTGTTGAATGAATGAATGAATGAATGAATATTCTGCCCCACGCTCTGCTGTATGATTGGCACAGGATCCCGGAGACATTGCCTACAGTCTCATGTAAGGCATTTGTCCCAGCTGTGACACACAGCTTGTAAGCATTTCAGTGGTAGCCAAAGATGACAAATGATTATGATGTCACAATGAAGTTAAATCCGTCATGTCTGTTCAGTGAAATGTCTGTTTCACCGCCAGAGGTTTTGTCATTTTCCTCATCAGTTTATGAAATTGTGGCAGGAATAAAATGTTTCGTTTGGCACTGATTTAACAGAGCAGATCAGTTTTTCCTGTCTGCTCATGTGTTTTTGGCATGCTGTTGAATGGCTAAAACCTAGCAATAGAATGACAGAAGGCTTCCCCATGTACCCACTGCATGGGCACTGATGATCAGTTTCCTGGTGGTCTGGTCAAGGCAGCCATTCTGCTGTGATGTGCGAATACTGATGAATGTTACCAGCTTTATCAGAAGACAAGTTCGGTACATCCTGGGCTTTGCAGTACTGGTATTGATAATGGTAATCTCACAAGAGGTAATGGTCTTAAGGTCCAGGAGCATTTAGTACATGCAGTTATAGTGCGTCCTGAACTGTTATTGAGATGTCCTGTGCATATGGTGTGAACAGGAGTGTTCTGCATGGCTGGAGGCTGGGTAAACTGCCACAACACAGTCAATGCTTAATATTGAGTTTTGAAAGCCATAAAAATGTATGTTTTATATTTAGTTGCCTAGCAGATGCTCTTTTGACATACATGAAAACTTAACAGTACTGCTCACATGCAGCTGAAACTACATGCTTCATAACCCCAGGAGTTTCGCTGATACTTTTCACCACTCCGGTAGGACTGAATCTGTGAATCAGACAGTAGGCTACGCACCCATTAGCTTGCTACGGACTTTAAAGGCAAAGCAATGATCTGGAAGGCAATTTCACTGCCCGTTTCAATCAATTCCCACAAAATGTATTGCAGAAGAGAACACTGCAGCCACAAGAAAGCAAAAGATGATTTCCCATGCTTTTACTAGTTAAATATAAAGTGGCTGATTGGTATCTGGTTTCCAATGCAAAGCATGTCAGATTCAAGAAGAATACAGCACTGGTGAAGATCTTTAGATATTTATAGGTGTGCCTGTGAGTGTTGAACAGTCTTGCAGAGCTCACAAGATGTTTAGTTGGTAGTAATGGTTGAGTAAGCATTGTAATATGAAGTGCAGGGCAGAACTCAGGATGCAACCAACTGCTGAGCCACAATTGGATTTCCCATCATGCCTTGCGGCAGCTGTCCAGCCATGCCACCAGCCTGCTGTCCCTTCACTCCCATCTGCTGGACCATCTGAATGTGGAGTGGAGCTGAGCACAAGGATCAGGCCGGTATTTCAACCTCCACAGCAGGGGCCTGGAAATGTGGGTTTGTAGATAATAAAAAATTGCTTGTGTGGCTCTTCAGTGTAGGAGGGGGGGTGAGTGTAGTAATTTGATCCTCGAGCTTACCGCGGACTGATTTTGCACTGATCAATACTTCCCCATGGATACTGCTGTCACAGAGGCTGCTTTTGCATTGATAATGATAGTGAAGAAATAACGGTGCATCAGTCTGAATTCCCAACGGGGTGTTATATATGCAGCTCTCAGTGTGGGATCTGTTGATTGAAAATAATCATTTGAAATGTCATTTAATGGGTGTGCTGTAAAATGGAGGCATTATTAGTTCAGTCTGAAATGTAATCTACCTCATGGCCTCCAATGCAGTTTATTGACTTTTATCTCAAAGTAGTCGATAAGTCCGATAATGGAGACCCAATTTGCGTTATCTATACTGTGCCACAAATAAAAATTAAATATTGTGTTTTTGCAGCTATAGTTTTCAGCAACGTGACTGCTGAATGTATTTGTTTCTCAGTTTGGCCAGTCATGGATTTTACCTTGTGTTTGCTTTAATTTTCATTGCTGCTTGAATCTTTTGAGGGGAAAAAAGCCCAGTAGTACCACCAACCTAAAGCGCGATGAGTTCTGCAAGGTTGTTCGACACTCAGAGCCTTATCTATTAATATCTAAATCTCTGAGCTGTCAGTCCAATTAATGCTTCTAATTGAGTTTGGACGCTGGCTTAGCTCACTGCTCAGAACAATTTTGAGACATGAAAAGAAACCTCCGCTAATACTGTACTTGAATCAGGCTAGCCCGGTTCAGGAACATGTTCTAGAATACTGCCTTCTCATGTGGACACAAGGTGCCAGTGAATGTAATTGAATGGGAGAATATTTAACATGAATGCGCACAGAAATTTGGCTGCGTCCTTTGATATCCCCCCCGCTCCCCCCGCTCCATGTTTGCATTTCCAGCCAGTAAGGATGTCTCCCGCTTGTTTTTGGATTACAAAAGGCATGTCATATAGCTAGCCCTGAAATTAAAATCCTGCCTTCTCTCAGCAAATCCAGCCCCTTCAACACAACCTCCCCCATCTCTCTAATTAACACATTGAAATTGGGCACTTAATTCCTTCATGTCAGCCACGGGAAAATCCTTCATTTTAAAGGTCTTTGCCTTCACAAAACCCCTATAATAAGGCTCCCCCTTAAAATGGCCTGCAAGCGCAGCTAAGATGCTCTTTATGCGTGCTATCAGGGTTTGATTTCTCTTACGAGGCAGTTGCACATTATTGCATCTCTCAATGCCTTGTGGGGGGATTTGGCTTGTGTATAACAATGGCTGGCCCAGTTCTAGGCTGTGACTTTGATGAGGGAATGCTCTTAGGGGTTTTGTTGTTAAGCAGGACTCTTTGTAGTACTTAACACTCATTCATCTCAATCTCTCAGGTACCTGACTCCCGTAGCCAGAGTTTAAGGCTGTTAGGTGAAACGGGTCCAGGGTTGTTGAGGTGTAGCAGTCTGGGGAATGATCCTGCTCATAGTATCTCAGTTGAAATGTGTTGTTTTGTTTTTATCCCACACAAGGTCAAGCTTGGGTATTATTCGGTAAATTGAACAATGAGATAAGGTGCTAATTGCCTAATATTCTGCCTAATAAATCTAAACATGTTATAATTCCAAATGTGTAGCGTCAAAGCCTTCCTTCTCTAAGCAGCTAAAGTAGTTTCAGTGATAAATTTACTGCTGATCACAGCAAAGAAACTGTTAATTAACCCTGCTAATCCCACATTATGGGTGCCACAATAACCTTTCAGCTGTTTCTCAAGTCATAGTCATTCAAGATCTGACTGAGTGCTGGAAAAACAAAACCATCTTCTGCCTCAGCTTTGTATAAAAATAAACAATATTGCTGTCACTGCGTGGCGTGGCCTAGTTTGACTTGTTTCATGTCACAGATAGCTACAGCAACATGAGGAGAGAGGCTGTGTACAAGGGGCATGTTTCTTCTCTTGAGTGCTTTACGCCAATAGACAAGCTCTTGCAATGTAGCACTGAGTGCACAGAAATAGAGGGATATCAGTCTGCCTCTTCTCTGTAGCAGAAGGGGGATAGCGGAGATGTAGCATGAAATTCTTCAAGTGTTTTCTGGTGTGTCTGTAGCTTTTCAGTGGCACTCATTACATTATTGCCATTTAACAGACTCGTATCCAAAAGAACTTACATAGGTTACATTTTTTCCATTTTATCCATTTATACAGCTGGATATTTACTGAAGCAATTCTGGGTTAAGTACCTTGCCCAAGGGTACAGCAGCAGTACCCCAGCAGGGAATCAAACCTGCAACCTTTTGGTTATGAGCCCTGTTCCTTACCACTATGCCACACTACCACTCATTCTTGTCTCATATCATATCAGGTTTTTTTTTAAGGGAGTTTGTGGCAGAGGCTTGTGTTGCACACTTGCTTCTGTGTTCACCTTGTATGCTCAGCTTGTGACAAATCCTTCAGTTCAGTTTCGGGAAACCTTTCCCAACTGGTCGTTTCCAATGGTGTGGAACACTGATCCATCGTATCAAGTAATCAAAGTGCTCAAGCAGCCCAGGAGCTGGGTTTCCTTCTGCAGCCCTGTTTGGAATTGCCTACAGATGGTGAAATGCCTGGGACTGAGTCTGGACTACAAGGCTCAGTCTGCACTCAGCACCTTGCCGACTAAGGAACCCCAAGGCTGGTATTTTTCGAAATCCTGCAGATAAAACGAAGCCATTGTCTTTATCCATTCCCATTCGCAAATTAAGAGGCAATATTTTTTCCTCCCTATTGATTTGTAAGAAGCTATCAGAGGACAGATGAATTGCAGAGGCTGTTGGCTATAGACCAGAGCTGCCCCACTGCCAGGAGCTCCACCAGCTACTGCATGAGCTCATTTTCTGGACTTGTTAATCTGAAAGAAATAAAATCCCTTTAAGCAAAGGTGCCATTACTCCTACCTCTGTCTGGCCCTGAGAAACTGAGGAGTAATTTCTCTGTATTGCTGTGGTTTACTATGTGCTGGCCTGGGCTCCCTTCTCTGGCCTCTCTGCCGCTCCCCAAAGCTTAGCCTTTAAGGCCCTGCTTACACCTGGTACTATAACATGCGTGTCCAATAGGATGTTGGGCAAGATCAGATGCTGGTGGGCATGTGTACACACAGAAAAGACACATTTAAATCCTATTGTGATTGGATTTGCAGAACAACTCCAGGAGGTGGTCGTCGAGGATGCATTGTCGCCATGTTGAGGGGGACCGTAAATGGTTCCAAGTGTCAAAACCGTTTTTGACAATTTGCATCACCCTCAAAGCCCGCCCCTTTGAGAAACCCCCACATTTATTAGCACCTATAAATTACTACCACACATGATAAAATGCAGTAACCATATTTACCTTGTACATTAAAATGGAACTTCTTTGACAGTACAGCATGAAGTGAATCGCATATACACTGGAATATACGTATATGTAGTCTTGGCTTCTAAAACTCGCACCCACAAGCTTTCGGATGAGGCGCACGGGGAATAATTAGTCAGACATGTCCCTCAGAAAAGGCTATTGACAGCTGACAGCCTATCTCATGCTCCTCTGAAAGCTACAGGCGGACAAGCAGATACAAACCTGTTGGAGGATACAAATATCTACATTGACTCAGTCATTAACAACTTACCTGCCAGTGGAGATTATCTGAGCAACCTTCGTGAGCGGTTGACAGTACCTGCTCTACAATGATTGAGTACTGCAGGGAAGCCTGGCCAGATAGAAGCAGACTGCAGGGGATGTTGAGACACTTTTGGGGTGAGAGAGCAGTGGTGACCGTACACGATGGGCTACTGTTTAGAGGTACAAGGCTAGTCATTCCATGAACGCTTAATGTAATGGTTTAATGTAATTACGTATGTATTTATTGCAACCCTAACCTACACAAAAAATATGCAAATGTTTATCACATTTTGTGTCATGTAAATAACACTAGAAAGTGTTATTGTTACTTCTTTAATTATTTGTAAAAGTAGCTGCGCGCTACTTTTGCATTGGTCAAGAATGTTAACGCGTATTAACTAACTTGGTTGTGATTGGCCAGCAGTGGCGGCGGGTGAGCTGGAAATAGGGGAAGCCCGAACACTACTGTTAAATCTATCACACAATTTAGCTATAACTGTGTAGTGGTATGCTAGTTTGTTTATGTCTGATGCGTTTTTCATAATTAACGTGTGAATAAATATTAGTACAATAAAATGGTGTCTGTTTTGGCATTTATTCAATGCTTGCGTATATTTTAAAACACTTGAAGTTCAGTGTCGATTGCATAGCTAGCGCCTATGATGAACCTTATCCAAGTGCTAACGCATACAGCTTCAATACTTTTTTGCAGTTGACCAGCTCAGAGGCGTTCTAGCTAACTGCAAAAGTATTGAAGCTGTATGCGTTAGCACTTCGACAAGGTTCATCAATGCCGCTAGCTATCTAATTTTGGCGTAACGTGAGATTATTGGACGTCTGTTGTAATAAAAGAAACCGAAGTCTGTTTTGTCTGTATATTTCATGCTTGTGCACATTTAATAAAATGTTAATAATATTGTTGACTTTGTAGCTGGCTAGCCAGCGTTAGCTGGGTAGTTGGCTAGTGTATTTTAAGCCAGTTAGCCAGCTTTGTACACGACAGTTCATACTGTCACTATGTGTTGACCTCGTCCTCGGGTAATTAAAAAAATTAGGTAGCTTTCTATGCAACTATAGACCGTTTAAAACGTATAGATATAAAGGACCTGTAGCAAGTGTTACTTATAACAATGCGTTGTATAGGAAACAGAAATTCCTCACGTAAAGTTTTTTTCCGATCGGACAACACTCTACTTGGATGTTACTACTGGTTGCGGGTCAGCAGTGATTAGTGATGTGCGGATCGATCCTGAAATATCGATACTTCCGATCCCAAAGTTTCCTGTTCTAGGATTGATTCTCTCATTAAAAGGTCGATACTGAATTTCAGTCATTTGAGGTATATGTGTATTTTAATATCTGCATGGGACACAGTGAAAAATAATACTACCAGAGACTTTCCTACTAACCAGTTGATAGGAACTACTTCTCCCTCCGCCGGTCAGTCATATGCGTACTACGCCTCTGTAAGCACGTGAGCCAATGAGAACAAAGCATTGACATTCCCGCGTCTAAAACAAGTAGTTTGGAAGAAGACAACTTCACGGCGACGGGTCAGTCAGGTAGTGCGGTGTGCAAAGGTAATGTTGGCCGATGCATGTAGTGGCTGCTTCTTCCAAATGGGTTCGCGTTTGGACGTTCGTGCACTCTCAACAGACACAACAGTTTGCACAATATTCTACTGCGCCCCATGGTGGCTTGGTGGTGAAGTGCGGCCATACTGTCATTCACGAGAGAATATGGTGCGTAGTTCGTTTGGAATACATGTTTCTTTTAGCCTGTTTATCTCATTAACGTAAATAATACTCATTACATTGAAAAATGCATTAGTGTATGTATGTATGTAATGTATTAGTGACCCCCACAGATGTGTGATTTTACTGCTTTCATGGGAGCTCAGACCTCTCCTTATGGGAGCTCAGCTCCCACATAACTCCAACCCAGCTGGTCGTTATGGATGAAGAGGAGAAGAAAACGGTACCAAAAGAATGTCATGACAACACTGCGACGGGAGGACATCGGGGGAAAAAACAGGACCAGGGACAAAATTCAACAGGCCTATTACTGGTCCACAATTACAAAGGACACATTTAAACGGCTATATTTCATTTGAATACATTTACATTTACATCTGAATAAATAAAAATTTGAATTATTATATGTGACATAAAAAATTTAATACTGATAAATTATATATTTTTTTTCTCTCCCCATTATCCCAATTTCATAATTTACTGAAGGTGGAAGAGTGCCCTCAATGTCAGAGGGCTGATGGGCTAAAGACTGTGGCACTAACACTGCACCCAATTAAGGTGGAGGATCCTTGGACCATGCTGGGCATGGACTTAACTAGCCCACTACCTGTTACTCCCAAGGATAACGGGTATGTACTGTCCATGGCGGACCTATTCACAAAGTGGGTATTAGCAGTTCCTCTCCAGTTCAAATCTGCAGCTCTCGAGGACAAATCCTTTGATTTTGGCATTGCCCCAAAAGTCCTCACTGATCAGGGAAGAGAATTTGTTAATGAGGTACAACTACTTTTGCAATACACTTTTCTCTACTATTTCAATCTCTGTATTATTTGTATGTTTCACAGATGAATGAAGCCATCTTTGGCATTTTTGGGTTAAACATGCATGGTCACCTCTGCATACCATCCACAGACAAACGGGCAGGGCGAAAGAACAAAACAGACATTAAAATGGGCATTGGCCAAATACTGTAACGAAACCCAAAATGACTGGGATATAAATTTTATGCCATAAATACATCCAAACAGGTGTCTGTGAATTGTTTTTACTTTATTGCTGTTATTCAGTAAATTGGCAGAGCCCATTGCTGATTTACACTCTGTAGTCAAAGGTACATGTAGTCATATCCTAAGCACAAATTAACCATGGGAAATATTGCTTTATTGAGTTTTACAAATACGTGTTTTCAAGTAGGTTACATACAATTCTTTTCCTCCTATCAACTTAACTGCTATTATTGCTCTGAAATTTGTCTCCCCCCTTTTAGGCCACAAAATACAGCCCATATTTTTTAATGTTTCATCGGCATCCTCATATGCCACAACGAATCAATGTATGCAATGGGCTGGACTCGGACTCTTTGGTTTTGGATTCAGAAACACAGATGGAGTCAAAAATTCAAGAGGTCAAGCCCCTCAATGCAGAAGTGAGTATCAAACTATTTATAAAGTGTATTAATAAGTTGGCATTAATGGTGAGATGTAAATGGTGAAAAGTTTTCCCCTATTGGTTTAACTTTTATCATTTAATAAACATTCTCAGAAACGTTCCAGATGGTCCAAGAAAGGCAGAAAATGGGTTTTGAGAGCCGAAAAAGACGTCAGACAAGGGCTTTCCACATTGAGGAAGGTGAATAAGTCCTCAGACACAACATGCGAAAAGAAGGGCGAGAGGGAGACAGGCTCAAGATGAATTGGACAGGCCCTTATATTGTTCAATCAATCAAAGCCAAAGGTGTGGCAACGCTGTCTGACAAAGCTGGTACTATAATGAAATGGACAGTGAATGTAGCAAAGCTGAAGCCTTTTTTTGCGACGGGAGAAGCAATGTAAGTATTTTCTAAAATATTTAGATGAGATATTTATATATACTTTGTTTAAAGTTTTGTTGAAACTCTCTGTTTTTCTCTTTTTTTTATCTCAATAAGGGGTCATTCCTTGCATCCCAAAAAGAGAGGAAACAGCAGGGCATGAAACACCAGAATGTTAGTATCCATTTTGTAATATTTGTTAAGCCTGGTTACAAGTGTATTTCATAACAATACCCATGCTTTCTCACTTTTCTTCAATGAGTACAACTAACAGACAAATATATGGTTAATGTTCTTCGACTACTTTTCTTATGTCTGTTACTGTAGCCAACTACCAAACGTACACTGTGCTGTTTCAGCACGGACACGACTATATGTCTGTGATTTGAGGGCTACACAGAGTGGAGACAGTAGGGACGGACAACCTGAGCCCAATAATGAGTCAGGGCCGTTGCAGGGACAGATCGCCACACCTGAGCCCACAAGGAAAATGTATATTAAGTGTATTAATAAGTTGGCATTAATGGTGAGATATAAATGGTGAAAAGTTTTCCCCTATTTGTTTAACTTTTATCATTTAATAAACATTCTCAGAAACATCCAGATGGTCCAGGAAAGGCAGAAAATGGGTTTTGAGAGCCGAAAAAGACCGCCACACCTGAGCCCACAAGAAAAGTGGTGGTGCTTCAAGGAGATGATTTAAGAGTAGCAGGCACAAGGGGGTTGTGGGGAACGGCTCCCTTTAAGACAGAGAAATGCTGCCTTTTCTCTGGCATTACATGAAGGTATGTGTTTAAACAAAAAACAATAATTTATATATTTAATACATATGGAATAAACCATGATAAACTGAAGTTCAATGAAAATAAACCTGTGTGATATGGGTCCAAGGCAAAGAGGAGGATTCGTAACGAGACCTGATGTGGTTTATTTTCATATGCCTACACAGTGTTTCATGCTTATGGTAATGTTAGCAGAAGCAAAAATATTTAACTACACAAAATTAATTAAATAAAATTGTTACACATTGTTTTTGTTGTCTTGTTACTTTTTTGCCTTTTCAGTTGCTGTTTAATTTAATTACAATATTGCATATTCTTGAATATTAATGTAACTGAAACATTAAATTATTTCATAAATATTAGTAGATCAAAACATTAATATGATTTTGAAATGATATTGCAGGTCAGTGGCTTACTGATGACCTACAGATGGATGGCCTACAGGCTGTTGGGTATTTCCCCACAGGATTTGTGGATGTCAGGCTGGGTGTACCCAAAGGCCTGTTTGCGCAGATCCTAAACAACGGTGGAGTCCACTGGGTTTGTGTTTCAAACCGTCACTGTCCACCTGGACATGTCTTTGACAGTCTGGGGACATCTGCAGGTAGAGTGTATATTTTAGGGTTTGAGTATTATTACACACAGTTGAGGGGTTGTCAACCCTGGACCTGGAGGGCCACTTAGTCTGTTGATTTTTGTTTGCACCTGGAAACCAACAACTACTTCAGACACAAAACAGAGGAGGTGAGTACTGGATCAATAAATTTACCTCAACTGATTTACTGTCTCTAAATTTATTTTGCTGACTAGTTTTGCTTATGCACTATGTGTAGCAAAGCTGAAGTGATTATAGCTTGCGTGAGTCCTGTGTAAAGCCTTAGGTAGCGGGTATCAGGTAGCCGAGCGGTTGCAGCGGCTACGTCACTCCCCCGAGACCTGGTTAAGTAGCGTTGTTGCTGACGGGCTAACGGCAATTTGCCTTTAGCTCAACTGGTAACGACGCTGGCTGTAAGGGGTTGGCAGTGAGCAGTGAGAACCTCGAAACCTTCGAAACTTGCTCGCTTGCCGACCCACGTAACATCATATGCAGCCCTTCAGGAGTAGAGTTGACCATCCTTTAACTATTTGTAACTGAACTCACACCTACATGTTCTCAGAGCTGCCTGCATTAAAATCAGCTCTAACAAATACTCGGTGTACGTAATGTTGTTTTTTATTGTGTTCGGATTCTTCAACAGGTGACACATTTCCTGAAATACCTGGGGATTCTGGCAGACCACCAGGGTCCAGTGACAGTCAGGAAATAGGCCGCTACAGCGGCAAATAGGCGACAGTGACTGTGGGCTGTTTGCAGCAGCCGTGGCGGTTGCCCTCTGTTGTGGACAAATGCCCACAGAGGAGTACTGAGCACAGAACTACATGAGGCAACATCTAGCAGCATGCTTCACGAACAATGAAATGCTGCCATTCCCATTTAATTAGTCAATACATCATCAGCATCTTGTAAATAGAAAATTTCATTTATATGTCATGGCAAACATTTTGTGTTCTCAAATCAGTTAATTAAGTGTGCAACCAAAATTTGTTTAAGTTTCCTCGGTTCTATTGCTCTTTGTACAGCTATTGGGATGTTTTCCTCCTTTCTTGAACCATTTGTGCCTTGGAGTGTCTGCTTGTTAATTTGTATCATAGTTTGTGCAATTATACATTTCTTTAAGAGTAACGTTCAATAGGTTATTAGTACAGATTATTTTGTGGCCAATTGTGGATACTTTGTGAAAGGAAGACTGAGTAAATGTCCTTCAGCCTTACTCTGCATCTGATCTTCTCTGATCTGCTTCTGATATTTAAACCAATTGTTTTTGAAAATTGTTTACCAAATTTTGTCAGGGTTCAAGCGAGGGATGCAAACTAGAGCCCGACCAGTATTATCGGCCGATATGAGCTAATTGCGGATATATCGGTATCTGCGTTTATAACGGCCGATAAATGACAATTAAAAAAGAGAACGGAGGCTGGATCCTTCAACCATGTTATTAGTGTTGTCGTTGTGTAGTTTGTCCACCAGAGGGCACACTGCAACCCCACTGTTGGCAACACACATGGTTGGAACACCACAAATCACAACAATCTGCTGACCCGAGCAGAGTAACCCACAATGGACATCATCTGTGTTCATGGTAAGTTGATAATTGTCTGGAGAAATACATTACAGTACTTAAATAATAATAAATATCCCCCATCACTTCTTCTCTTAGCCTAAATAAGCCTGACAACATTCATGTCAGCCATGCCTGGTTTTGCTGCAGTAATGTGAAAGCCGGTACCGTCAGTCAAACATCAAAATTTCGTTTAACGTTACGGTAGTTGAGTGGTGTAGGCTAAAAGTGTGGCAGTTCTAGCGAGTAAACAAACAACGGTCCTATCATTTCTCCCTCGTCACTTCTAAAAATTCTCTAGCAACATCGCTTACAGCAGCTTATAACGCTGTCCATTGCTAAATTAGGTTACCCACAAAGCTAGCTAATGCCATGTTTATCAGTGGAAGACCGCTCATGTTAACGAGCGGTTAAACTATAGCGTTGAACTTATTCTGCCTAAATGAAGCAATTTAAAATATATCTGCGACTCGCATGTCTGTAGTTACAGTCGGTGCATTGGAAATTATTAACCTTTTCGCGCATACGGTCACACCGGTGTGATTAGCCATTTAGCGCGTATGCAAAAACTGGTGCGATTAGAACACTATATTGGAGAAATTCTAGCTAATTTTAGCTTTGAGGAAACAGTGATTTAACTCTAAAAATATGGCAAATGCTAACTGAAAACTATGAGAAGCTTAGTAACGGTAATGAAAACATAACGAACCATATAAGGTAGCACGTGCGCTACATAACATAAAAAATAGGTTACGTGCGAAAGGGTTAAACCAGAGGGGACACGCAAGTAAACTTGAGCTTAACACGTATCTAACATTGCTTGGTAGCCAAACAGTTATCTAGCTTCTCATTCAAACGTGTAGTGTGAAATCCCAAAGGCACAAGTCCTCGTTGCAGTCATGTAGTATTAGATGCATTCAACAGCGGCGTTTACTCTAGGTCACTATCATTTTACTGTATAGTTTAAGATGGCATGATATTTTTCTAAAAACTTTTTTTGTATTTTTATATATTTGACTCATATTTATCAAAACCTTAATATATTTTGTTGTACTTTGGTCAAAGTTCTATTTATGACAATAAAACGTTAAAAAGTTAAAGTAAAAAAGTTTATTTTTAAACTGCATTATGTCATGTTATCTTGGTGAGGACTCTTAAATAACTAGCCTACACATAACAAATGTTTGGGAAAATCTTTGTTTATGGTATGTGTTTCTGAAAAAAAAAGAAAGAAAAGAATATCGGCCGATATATCATTATCAGTTTTTTAAATCCTCAAATATCGAAATCGGTCTTAAAAATTCTATATCAGTTGGGATTCTAGTGCAAACTTTTACAAAATTCTCTTAACGAATACTTGTTCATTTTTGTGAATGTGTATGTGTGCACGTTTTGTTCTTGGCCAGTTGGAGTGAAAACAATATTGTCTGAGTGTGCTTGAAAGTAAGTTAAAGCATAAAAACCATAAAAATAGTCTTAAAATTATTTTGACTATTACCTGGGAACATCCAATTATATGTAATAATCGCAAAGATGGTCGGTGATCAGTTGTGAGGCGAAATTTACAGTGCATACACCTTTGCATTTCGGTACAGACAGCGATTTTGATCATGGGTGTGCTTTACTAAACCGGAATTATAAATTGCATGACATAACTTTTGGTTCATAACTTCTTTGGCTCATAATCTTAAAATTCAAATCATTGAAAATTTGACATTAAAACACTAAAACATTTATTGAAGAAATACTAGAATTACTGGAAAATGACAAGTCTTTCCAGCTGTTTTGTTTAGTTTACTTTTGTCATTAATGGGTTTCTCTGACTAAAGAATTCATTTGTTTTCTATTCTTGATTCAGTACTTACATGTGTGTACACGCACACACACACACACACACACTACTTTCTTCACATAGGCATTTCATGTTATGTTCATCAAAAAATTGTTCAAACCACAAGTGGGGTTCCCAGTCAGCATTAATGTTACAGGTTGCATCCTGTGTGCCCAGTCAGGTGTACCTTTGCTGTGTACATTTAGGAAGATCTTGGCTGAGCCGTGTTTGACCGACTTCTGCTCTGGTTCTTGCATTAGTGCTTGATGTAGCAAGGCAGGATGTAGCCTGCTTTGACTGGGGGTGCAGTGAAAATTTCTGGGGGGGCATCATTTAAATTGCAGTCATTTTACCGAATCTTTATTAATTTTATTGTACGTTTTTGGCTTGTTTACCCCCGTTCGATATTGTGCGCCTCCGACAACGGATAGTGGGCTACGTAGCAGCTGCTTTCACGTCTGTCACTAGCATCGAACAGAATTCCTTAACGTTCGCTAGAAAGTGCATAAATATGTTAATATGGTTAAATACGGATATTATAAAATAGTTTCGGCCTGACACCGCAGTGTGCAGCCAGTTGTAGACAAGGACGATGGTTGTGGCAGAACTAGCATTGAAAGCAGGAGGATGTGCTCAACCCTGGTGCCTGAAGCCCTGACAGTCAGGCCTGCAGCATCATCACCCCATGTTACAGTGGTAAGAATCTGTACACTGGCAGAGAGCGGCTGGAATATCCTCAAAAGGCAGACACAGTCGTCTGTTTCCTGTGCAGAAAAATATAAAGTAGTAAAAGTCGCTGTCCGGAACTTTCTCTGCCGTTGTCCCCGATGGTGGAATGATCTCCCACACTTCATCCAGTCTGCCGAGTCCCTCACTACTTTTAAGAAACATCTGAAGACGCAGATCTTACACGATCACCTGATCACTTGAATCACTACCACCTGAAGAAATTTCTTGTGTTTTAAACTTTCAGAAAATTAAGAATATAACCGTTTAATGCGAGTGCATGTTTCTATGTCCGTGACTCTTCGCTGGCCAATCCAAAATGGCTTAAGTTTAAAGAATTGAGCCTTGGAAAGGTTGTGCCGGGGATTCTCAGACAGAAATCTTCTATGAAGATTTGCCATAGTGTCCGTTAAGGCTCTCTTATGGAATATCTGGGCCTTTTTCCGAATTTCTCCGGATTTTCCGTTTATTACAGCGGAGACTTCAGCTTGATGAATGAAGTGGCTAACAAGTGTGCTCATTAGTCTTCTCTGGCTGTTATTGGGTAGTGTTCTCTGATGACCTCTCTTTGTAGTTTTCTTCTGGACCTCTCTGCCTTCCATGTTAACAATTACCTGCTTCCTCTTGGCCATAATCTCAAGTCTTTCCAGTCTTTTCTTTAGGTTGACCATCTCTTTGGTCCCCTCCAGAAGCTTCTCTTCTGTGTAGCGCAACTTTGACCTCAATTTTGATAGTGTTTTCTTTCTTCTGCTCCTCCTTTTTGGGTGATTCCTTTGGGGTAGATTTCTTCATTGGTCCTGGTGTCTGTAGAGATGTCTCTCTTCTTTTAGGAGTTGAGTTGATGGCAGGGACATTTACCTGCTGAGGTGAGAATGGCTGTTCTCTTGGGGAGGCTGTGTCTTCTTGAAGATTTGAATAACTTTTTCATTTACTTCTTGAACATGTTGAAGTGTATCATCTTCCTCACTTGATAGTGTTATGTCCAATACAGCTTTTAGCTGTTTCTTTCTCCTGTAATACCTTTTTGAGTTTTCTCGCCACTGTTTTTTCTTCTTTTCATGTTGCTTCTTTGTCAGATCGTGAGTTTTCTTGATTTTACAATTTTGCTTTTGTTTTTGAAATCTGGAAATGGAAAGGAAGCATGACATGAAATAAGCATGTCTCAAAACATGGGAAAAATCTTACTGTTATGGACAGGTCATCCTATAGTAGAGACTGAATGGCGTACAGACTGTGTGTGTGTGTGTGTGTGTGTGCGTGCGCACATCAGTCATGAACACTTAATTTTTCTGCTATTTTTTCATTATTATTACACATGAATATTCAGTTAATATTTTTTCTGTCATTTGAAAACATCTAGTAGGACATGCATTTATTTTTTTCAGAATATTTTCATTTTAATCTGTTTAAATTACAACACAACACACATGCAGGCAGAGCTGGGCGCATTGTGGTAATGAGAATTTAAGCATAAAATGCAATAAAATACAAAAATATTTCATTCCTATGTTGAAATTACTCTTTGTGCAAGGTAGAGGACACTATTATCTTTATTATGATATTTTGTTATATTACTAAATTATATGTTTTATATTTAAAATCATTACTGCCATGGTATTTTAATGGTTTTATGAGACTGGCCCTGTCATGCTTCAATATCTAAAACTTCATCGCTGGTTTCAGACAATGCCTCCTACATTGCTGAAACGGATCATTCCCTGACCGCTGCTTCTGAAATTGTAAGTCGTGATAGCTTTTTTTGTTGGTTTTGTCACGCCCTGGCCTGTGGCCTGTCCGTAACAGTTTCATTCCGAGTTGCAATCACTCTACAGTATGCTCATTCTGCATTGCATGCTGAATCGAGTAAATACCATTTAGTATTTAATGTTAATGACTGTTCTACTAATGTTGATTTGTAAGTAATTTGTAACATCTCAGATATAGAGTGCAGGGTTTGAATGTGGGTGTATGGGGATAATGTTTGTTAATTAAGGTGGGTCCGATTGGCGCATTGCAGGTAGCAGGTGGTTTCACCTGAATTTTGCTTGCTGATTTTTGTTCAGCTCGCCAGCCTGCTGGGGGAATGGCAGCCAGTCCAAAGTTTCAGCAGGATGGCTGTGTCCCTTACTGTGCCGGTGGAGGTCTTCACCATCACCGCTTTGATCTGGCAGATGGTGCTCGCTGTAAGCCTTTATGTATTATTACTGTCTCATGGTCCTTCCCTCATTTTCCCACCAAGTGTCTGGCTTAGCTAGTCTGCACACCACTCCCTTGCATGTATTTAAGTAGTATGTATTGATAATGTGTTTCTCTGCTCTCTTTGTCTTTTTCAGGTTAAAAGCAGAAAGTACCCATGTAAGTTTTGCTACTTTTATTCTCTTGTTAATGTCTTTTCACCTTGTTGTGAAATTCATCTTGAAGAGGTTTGGTTTTATTTCCATTTTAGTTATTATTATATTATTTTTTTTATGGAAAAAGTCCAACGGCTTTCTGATGAGAAAAACTCTGTGGTTCTGAAAGCGGCAGCCCTGAAAGTACAGGTACATTTGAGAAGCACTTTTCCTGTTTGTGTATGGCTTGGGAACACCTTCAAATCATGTTTTCTGTGCTGTGTCTGTTTTACAGTAAGAGGGTGGAAATGAACCTTGTGGCTACTGACACATTGGCGTCCTCTAAACAGTTTAAATATGAGGAGCTAAAGGTGAGGAGCTGACATGGTCTGATTTATTAACATTGTTAATGTCGCCTATCGCATAGATTAATGTGGCACATGTCAGTTGTCTTTTACATTGAATCAAAAGTGGAACTGCCCTATGTACAATTCACATTTTCACCATTTCATATTTCAAAAAAAGGAACAATTCAACAAGCTTGAGAAAAAAATGATGCTATGATGGAGGAAATATATGCCATAAAGAAGACCATCGAAGACCAGAAAAAAGCCCTAGAAGATGAATGCATGGCTGCAGAAATATATCTGGAGACCCTTTCTAAACTGAACCAGGAAAAGGGAAGATGTACTACAGGAGTTAGTATCGCTCAAGATCAAACGAAATCTGACTGTATGTATATTTATTTTTACGTTTATAAAGCTCTATATACACCAACAGTGCATACAGAGATCCATAAGTGATTGAAAGTAAGTGAAAAGCCAGACAACACGCCATAGACTGCTTTCTGATATTGTCATTTCGTAAACTGGTGAAATCCCGCTATGGAAGTTGGATTCGTTGCGTTTTGTGTTTACAAAAAAAAAAAAAAATGCAGAATGCAGAAACTTTGGGGTGAAAGTAATAATGAGTTGTGCAGTGGAATTTTGAGGCCTGTTCTCTCTGTGTTGTAGGGAGCTGTCTCAGGAGAGACTCAGCCGGCAGGAGAGGGGGGCTAAAATGGCCAGTGACCTCGAGGACTGCCGGACAAAAGTCTAGAACCACCGGGAGCAAAATGAGAAAACCGAACAGTCCTACAAGGCCAAGGTGAAGAACTCCAGCTCATTCTGTTGCTGTAGTCTTCCAGCAACCTTCTTACATGAATGTAGGTCTTGGGAATACATTTTACCACCATGTTTCCTGTGTTTATCTGCTTTAGATCACAGAACTATAAACATCAACCCAGCAAGCTGGCACACTGGTGCTGGCCAAGCTGAAATTGACATTTGGTCCATTTATCAATATTGTCAGTGTCAACAATGCCAACCACTGTGATAGAGCTACATTTTGGCATCTGAGGTACATTCAGAATTGCAACTTACATCTAAAACCATGAACAAAATAACTAACATCTCCATGGAAAAAATTTACATTAATATTCTTTCGTGTTTCCGAAAAACTGTGATCAGTGCGCTCAACAGAAGTTATGTGGATATGGCAGAGGAGGTGTACATTCTCCACAAATCCACTGAGTGCAAAAGAAAGACTTCTAAAGAACACCTGTGGACAACTCAAGAGGAGCTGGAGACTGTTGTAAACCTCTGCCAGGAGACAGATGATGCTCTACAGTGTTAAGTAGGAGATACTACCCAGGAAGAGAGAGGCTTTCTGCAATCTTAGCACTGTAAATGAGGTAACATACATGTGGATTTGAGATCTTGATGTCATATTAATTTTAGCTGTGATTACATCTGTACATAAGGTTAAGAATAATTGTGTTAATGAGGAAAATAATCACTTGTGCTGTGAAAGCACCTGTATTTTCTGTGCTGCAGGAGTCTGGCACAGAAGGAACAACAGCGGCTCAAGCTGGAAAGCATCAAGGCTGAGTATGAGAGGAGGATACAGGAGCTTGCTATTACACAAAAGGAAAAGGAGGACTCCCTCATAGCCCAAGTGAGGTTGTTCACCCAGCACTACCAGCAACAAAAACAGGGTTATCATCACCTATATCAAAGAATTCTCATCAGTCTACACAATATGAATTTTATACTAGTTTATTCTTCTAAATTGGACATGAATTAAGCATTTAATAAGACTATGTAATGAAGTGATAACAGACAAATGAGTTTTACAATGAGGTAGGTTAGTGAGAAATAGCTTTACTATCTCTCATCTCCAGGACATGTTTATTGACAATTCAGATTAGGATAGATGCACCGCTTTCATTGGTCATTGTCAACAGAGCACTTCATTGTGCTTGTCTGTCTTATATGGCTCACGTTTACTTCTTTCAATGATTTTATATCAGATCTTATGCTGTCTGGCCCAAGATGCACCAGTAGGTGGCCCAAGAGAATCTGGTATGAAAAAATAATCACAATTCAAAGCAAGTGATTTGATGTATTTGGAAAATGCAGGATATTTATTCTTTTGTTTCTCTCCAGTTGTCTCCCTGTGAATCACAAACCGCCCTGGAGGAAGAAAGGGAGAAAGTGGCCATCCTTTGTAAGCAGTGAGTTCAGTGGCCAGAGAATTCAGCTTCATTGGGTAGGGAATAGGTCTTTTTTACGCTGCCATATTGGAAAGGAACAGGGGGTAAAGTTACTTCTGGTCACTGGTCAACAATGGCTACCTTCGATGAAGATCAGGGTTCCCACGTGCTCTTGAAAACCTGGAAAACAGTTGACCAATGATCCAGTCATGGAAAACACATGGAAAAATAGAGAAAAAGTAAAATGTCCTGGAAAATCTTGTGTTGTCCTGGAAAATTATTTCAACATTCTCCTATTTTCCTTTAGCTGAGAATGAACTACTAGGCTATCTGTCAGAGCTCCCCAAAACGGATTACATTGCCATTTGAGAGGGCTAAGTTATGTTCAGAATCATATTAACGTTCAAATGGTAGTTAATGGACAAGAGTATTTTGAATAGGCTGCTCTCGGTTATGTTGTGGAAACGCTGTGAGCACACCCCCAAGTCACGTCATATTGTAGCACAATGGATATGATAGATGGTAGAGGTAGTTAGCCTACATAGCAAACCTCAGACACATCTGTGTAGTTACGGTAAGCTAGCTAGCGATGCCTTTAAAATTGTCTCCATTTCACTAATCACAGCATTGGTGCTTTGCTGAGAGGACAGGCAGTAACACGTGGTAGACCCTGGCATATCAGAACAAAGTGTCCTGGGATATCACCATCGGAACACCTCCACATTCCAGAACCACTTTTAAGAGGCAGTGCTGATGCCATTTGAAACAGAGCCACCCTCACCACTGTATGCTGCTATTATTTTGTTTTTTTTTGTCCCATAAACCCCAACAAAAACCCAACTGCTTTTCTAGAAGAAAGAAATCCACATTTGGACAAGCTGCATAGACATGGTAATTTTCTTTTTGGCCCTCTGGCCAAGTAGTAATGTTTGCAATATTGATCTCTGCTCACACAATGACCAAGATGGTTGTGTTATTCCAGAGCAGATTATTTTTTCACATGAGAATAAATAAATACTGCAGCTGCAATTAATAATGCAGCTATAGACACTCTTCCAATGAGCTGCTCGATTAGCCTCTAACTAAATAGCGCTGACACCAAAATGTCAACTCAAAAGATCCCTTACATTTCTTTGATATGGGGATATAGCTGAGAAACAAAGTGAAAGGAGATTTTGGCGTAGTTCTTCAGTCAAAGAGGTGTGTGTATGTTAAACATTTTGGGACCGTAGCAAGGCTTTCAGAAACACTATTTGAACTTCCAAAGAAGAGCTCTGTGTTCTGTGGCTCTGGTTCAGTTTCATTTCCTGTTTCCACAGGATGTGGCGATACTGGTCATTCTCAGTTTATTTCCTAGCTGTAGTAGCAATGTTGTAATAGTGGGAAAAAAAGATGGTTCTCTCAGGTTATGCATAGACCCAAAAAACTAAACAAATATGTGAAAAGGGACCATTTTAAGTTCCCTACAAGGGGGGGACATCTTAGCAGATATAGGAGGGGCTAAATATTTCTTGATGCATCTGCAGGATTTTGGCAAATAGTATTAGACAGAAAGCTCCAGGCTTTGTACTTTCAATACACCTTTTGGAAGGTACTCATTCAAAAGATTACCATTTGGTTTGAGTTCTAGTCCAGAAGTGTTTCACAGAACTGTGCAACAAATCTTTGAGAATGTACCAGGCACTAAAGTCTATGTAGATGATGTGTTAAGATGGGGCAACACTCTGGAAGAACACAACGAAAGACTGAAAATGGCACGAGACACAGCAAGGGCTAGTGGGCTAAAACCCAATACAAACAAATGCCAGTACAGGCAGAAGGAAATCACATTTCTGGGAGAGAAACGGACACAGGAGGGGGTCCAGACAGACAAAAGCAAAGTGACTGCCATAAGCAACATGCCTCCCCCCTGCTGACAAAGAAGGAGTACAAAGATTCTTAGGCATGGTTAATTATGTTGGCAAATTTGTACCCAACCTTGCCGAACACACCAGCATGATGAGAAGCCTACTATGCCTACAAAACCACAGAGTGGTCATGGGACAGTACTCATCAGAAGGAGTTTGACCAATTGAAAGCACTCATCAGCCAAGCACCAGTGCTTAAATTTTATGATGAAAAGCGGAACACAAAGATCTCAGCAGATGCCTCTGAGGCAGGCACAGGGGCCGTGTTATTGCAGCAGTATGGTGCGCCTTGGAGGCCTGTAGCATATGCCTCTAGGGCCCTGACAGCCTCTGAGTGCAACTATGCCCAGATTGAGAAAGAGGCATTATCCCTGGAGTATGCATGCGAGAAATTTCATGTATATATTTATGGCAGGAGAGTGTGGGCTGAAACGGAGCACAAACCATTGCTAACCATTGCAAAGAAGAGGTTAGCCAACACCCCCCCCCCCCCCCCAGGGGTGCAGAGGTTGTTTTTGAAACTTCAAACGTATGACATACAGCTAGACTATAGGCCAGGTAAAGTATTACTAGTAGTTCACACATTGTCACGGGCCTTTGATAACAAATGGAAGTTGCGAGCTAGATGAAATGGTTCATGCCAATCTCATCGGAAAGAACTGCCCAGTTTCAGACAAGATGTGGACAGCGATAGCACGTGCCACAACAGAAGATGCAGCCCTGCAAAAGGTGATACAAGCCATCACAAGGGGATGGCAGGTACAGTCAGTGCCTGCACCTTACTCGCAGTATAGAGATGAACTGTCAGTGATAAATGGCATTCTTTTCAAGGGTTCAAAGATTGTGGTGCCACAGGTGTTACGGAACAAGATGTTAGCTAACATACACGAAGGACATTTAGGAATGGAGAAGTCAAAACGACGAGCCAGAGCAGTTCTGTATTGGCTAAACATGGGGGCTGACATAGATCAATCCGAGCATGTGAAACTTGTCAAACATACAGGGCAAAGCAAAGCAAAGAACTACTGTGGGTAGAGGAAAGTGAAGCCTTGTCACCATGGAGTAAAGTGGGAATTGACCTTTTTACCCTGCAGGGGAAAAACTGTCCTTTTACTTGATTATTACTCACATTATCCTGAAATAGCTTTGGTAAGAGAAACACAGCGTCTCTGGTCATATGGCAAATCAAGTCAATCCAAGCACGGCACAGCATACCTTCAGTTGTAAGGTCGGACCATAGACCTCAAGTCAACTGTGCTGAGTTCAGAGCTTTTGCACAGCAATATGGGTTTAAGCATGTCACCTCAAGTCCAAACTACCCGCAGTCTAATGGGTTAGTGGAGAATGGTGTGAAAATAGTCAAGCTACTGATCAAGAAGGCAGTACTGTCAAAGAGTGACCCTTATCTTGGCTTGCTCAACTACAGGTCCACTCCCCTGAAGAACGGCCTGTCACCTGCAGACATGTTGTTTAATAGGAAGCTCAACACAACCATGCCTGATCTTCTTGAAACTAAAAAAAGGGAAAAAGACAACAGCATACTGGAAGGTAAACGGAGGGACAAAAACACACACAATTGGTTTTATGACAAAGGGGCAAAAGACTTGAACAAGCTGAACCCAAATGACAGAGTGAGAATGCACAACGGCAAAAGCTGGAATCTAGAGGCCAGGGTGTTGCAAAAAGTAGCACCCAGGTCACCTATGAGGTGAAAGCACCTGAAGGGGTCATATAGGGGCGCAACAGGCGACACTTGCTACAGGTGCCAGAGACTGTAATTGAGAGACAAAACACCTGCACCGCCAATCCCAACTACACCAGAGCCAAACTCACCTGAGACAGCCGAAGAGCCTGTTGAAATAAAGAGGTCTGGAAGGGTGATTGAACCGCCACAAAGGTTAATTGAAGAGATGCAGTGTTTGCGGAGACCACTGCAAGGAGAATGTACAGGAGTGTGGAATTCCTGTGCATAACGTCATTCTGTCGAAATTGTGTTGAAGGAAAATTGTTGAGTGAAATACTGCTGTACCTACATACTAATGTAGAGGACATCCTGTTTATGTATTTGGATTGTTATGAGTTACAACATTTGGAACACTGTATTACTGGAGTTAAATGTACTGTTTACCTTTAAAAAAAAAAAAAAAAAAAAAAAAGGAAACTTTCATCTTGATAAGGGGGATGTGCTATATGGGAATGTTTTATGTGTGACACACTCTCTTATGTCAGACATGTTCCTGAGGCTGACGGTTGACACTCGTGTCCACACCTGTTAAACAGATTCAGATTTCCTTTATTGTCATTTTATCATGCACTTGCGTACAATCAAAAATGAAAGACTGTTCATGATCCTCACAGCCTGGGGGATAAAGCTGTTTAGCAGCCTGGTGGTCCTGGTACGGATGCTTCTGTAACAAATAAAATGTTTTGTTCACAAGTTGACTCCGCAAGTCTGTTATCTTAGGGTCATGAAAGATGTAACATTTGTTTGATTCAGTTGTATTTCACAATCATTTGTCAGGACAGACAATCAGCAAATATAATTGGAAAGACAATAAGAGAAGCCTTAATAGGATTCCAATATATGATTGTATGAGAAAGGACAACTGGTTATCAAATCTACAAACTCCTCATTAATTTGTACTTGTGACTTGTAAAGGAAATGCTTAATGCATTGAGCAGCTAAGAACAAATTCACATCACAATCCTGCATTGTTGTGTACTTCTTCTGATGACTACAAATAGGTAGCTATATTCCCTAATATGAGCAATATCATGGCTGTAATGTTGGTTCATGACCAGTTCTGTCTATGACAACACATCTTTTGGAGATACCACGTAAAATCTATTGCGTCTTTCAGACTGCATTACATTCCTTGTGATCCTTGTTTATAAATTGTGTACTGATTGCAGGTGAAGTAAAAGCATCATGTGGAATTAAACTTACAGCACTGTCACATCAAGCTCAACAAGCATAAATAGAGAGTGCACGGCACATAAAGTGAAATATTTCTGCCTGCGTGTACACCCATAATTATAGATCCTTCCCCCTTTCTCTTCTCTCTCTCTCCATGACCTGTATAGGTACTTCCTGGAAGTCTGTGACTTGAACGGTTGTGTGAAACCAGGCTGATGGTGGTTAGATGTGTTTCTATAAGCTTGTCATGTGTTTTCCTGTGTGGTGTGTCTGTGTGTGCATGTGTGTTCATGAGTTTGCATATGTGTGTGAAAGAAAGAGTGCGAGAGAGAGACACCACATTTTTAAAAATTACTCTTTCCTAAAATCACAATTTAAATTTTGTTTTGTATAGGTTGGACACTATATATTTTGCGCATTTAAGGCCTCACAACATGGGATCATACCCAAACCATATTATATACAACATGATGAACGAATGTCTCAGACCATGTCCTTGGTGTTCTGCTTTACAAACATTGATTCAATGGTTGTCTAAAAGAGAGAGTTATAGGTCTATCACAAATTACAGATTGGAGATTTCTGTGGAGGAAAACATTACTACAGTAACTGCTGGGCTGTGCATTTCGTATTTTGCCTCAAACAGGAGACCTCAGCATACAATCCACAGTTCATCGTGAGGCCCCAGACACGCCACTGTCTAAACTCAAGCACGCCCATACATACTTTACAGAAAGCCTACATGCTACACTACCGAGACAGTCACACGTTTATCTGAACTTTAGCCTTATGTGCATACACATGAAAAACTGTGGAGAAGCTAGCTCACACTTACCACCAGAAAATGAGCAGAGGAGCAAAATTTACAAATATCTTTTAAAAATCAACAAATACCCAGCCTCAGCGCAAAGCCACAGCCAAACTGCTGAAAATGGTGAGCTCTCCTCCAGACACACATCTGTATTTATCCTGTCCTAAATTGGGCAGGTGAGGCTGATTAACCAATAGCTGGTCAACAACAATTGAACAGACAATGACTTACAATACAATACAATTACAGAATTACAACAACAACAGAAAAAATTGCAATAAGCAGTTTGAATGCTGTTGATTGAAAGGAGCTCTGGTATGGCAAAGCTGAAAATGGAAAATAAGTATCCTTACATAATTAAACAATTAATCAATAAACAATTAAAACAAACAGTACTGAAGACAGGGGGAAGCTCTTTTTCTCACATCCTTCCCCCTCTCCCTGTCTTACGAAGTGTGTGGCTTAATGTCCCATAAGTGTCCACAAAAATCAGGCAGTGGTGAAGACATTGAGTCTAACACTACATAGGACTACTGGACACCAGGAAACTACCACTCCATAGACAGCGGGTCCTGCCCTCTTCGTCCCGGGGCCAGCCATAGCTCTTCCCCATTTCTCATATAGAAAGAAAAACAGAAGAGAGAGACAAGAGAATTTCCCTTGTCTCAGTAACGTTACAAAGTGCACCACGTAGTGCCCATTTTCTCTGGAATTCAAAAAGATTATTGTTTGTTTTATATTTAACACAAATTCCACTTTTACCTGGGACGTGATCATTGAAGTGTAACAGTTGGTGGTCTCCTGCTACTGTAGTTCTGCTTCCCTAGTCTATAGGATGAGCATTTTTACAATACCATAATATCAGTGTGCAAATACCCCCCCCTCCCCCAAAAAAAAACAAGTTTTGAAAAAGCAGTCCCCAAGCCTAGATGTCTATGTCTCTAAGACCTAGGCTAGAGCATAATGAAAACAATTGGAAACAAGCGGAGTCACGGAGGATCACCAAGCAGAACAGCCGGACAGTAACAGAGTTCCAGGACACACCAGTAAATTTCATCTATTTGGTTACACTTACTCCACACTTTTAGACAAAATTAGTGTCCCTGGTTAGAGTTAGTATTTATGACCGAATTGACAGTAGATTTTATTTCAAAACACGGAGATGTCGACATCAACATCTACATATTTCAAAGGAGCTTCAACGAGCTGTACGAACACGAGACAAAGCCCACGGCCAGACAATATTTCGCCACAAAGGCAGAGGCACAAAGACTCCAAGATAATGTGCAGTCATATGATCATTACTTTGTACGGCGTAGCAGCTGATATGGCCACTATAAAGAAGATAAGTACTGAGTTGAAAAACTCAGTGAATGCTACCCAAGGCTAGCGGATCTGGCATCACCATATCATCACAATTCAAACAACCGTATACCTTACTATGGCATAATCCTGAGACACGAATAGGTGAAAGAATGGTGTAGGCCTACTGGAAACAGTGGCAATCCAAAGGGGTAAATACTATTGGTGACTTGTTTGAAATTGTGGTGTTTATGTCATATTCAGACTTAATGGAGAAATATAATTTTGGGGGAAGTGGGAATTTCTGGAAATTCTTGCAAATGGGACATTGTATAAGTAGTAAATTTCAGTGATAACTCTCTGACTGAGCATTTTAAATCAGCACATAACTCATAAAGCTTCTCAGTTTTATAGAACAGCTAATCAGCTACTTGGAGACACATGCAATAACCTCAAAACAATTTGGCAATGATCTTGGTTGTAATATTGATGATGATGAATGGTCAAGTATGTTGCCAATTTTTGGTAGAAATATTAGAGAAGTGAGGAGAAAATTTATTCAGTATAAAGTGTTACACAGATATTACTGGACACCGTCCAGGCTTCACAGAATGGAGTTAATTAATGATGATCTGTGTTGGAAATGTCAAAAGGAGATGGGAACCTACTTGCATATGGTCTAGGAGTGCTCTTTGGTCAATCAATTCCAGTGTAAAGTTCTTGAATTTCTTGGAAATTGGCTGAGGTTAACACTGCCCTCACTACTCTGGCTCTGTCTTATGAGGGATAGGGGAGGAGTACCTAATGTCACTAACAACAAATTTATGGTGCGTTTCCACCAAGCAGTACAGTACGGTTCGGTTCGTTACGTAACGGTTTGGTACGGTGAACCCTGGTATGGCTTGTGTCTCCACTGCCAACCTTACCCTACTTAATAGGCGGGGCGTATGCTGCTAGGTAAGTAGTGAGCAGAGATTTATTGTCATGATAGTGGGCATTATAACAGCTGCCAGAATGATATTGCATTACTGGAAATCCTCCAGAACTCTGCACTTGCAAGAGCGGATTGATGAAATGATCAGAACTGCATCATATGAAAATTTGTTGAAATTTGTTGGTGTGCAAATAATTTCTTTTTCTTTCCTGTATATAGCCCCAAAAACAAAACCTGTTTTGATAAAACAATCCTCAAGCCTGGATGTTCAAGTCTCTAAGATGTGGAAGAGTGACAGTAAGGTTAGATCATTCTGAAAACAAGTGGAAATAAGTTTCCTCCAGCCCACAGAAAGGGTGACCTTTATCAGTGGCAGTATTTCTTTTTTCATATAGAAAGAGAGAGGGAGGGAGGGAGGAAGGGAGAGAGAGAGAGAGAGAGAGAGAGAGAGAGAGAGAGAGAGACTAAGTCTCCTCGTGTTTCTTGAAGTCCACAAGTACCTCTCATGATGCTGGTGGAATTTATCTTCATCATCTCCCTCCCGGGATGTCTCTCCAGCCCTCTGCCCAGTGAGTCTTACTCTCTGTCTGTCAGTTATTTATTATGCATTTAATCGATTTACTTCATTATATTTACACACATAAGCATGGCTGAACTTTCACATCCTTGGTGAGGTCTGCCGACAGTTCTGTGCTTACACTGTACCGTAATTATTTGTTGATTTATAAGGCTTATTTTCTCTGATTTGGTATTTTATATTGATTTACTGAATAAGTGCCTTACATATATTTTTTTATTTTAGCCATGAATGTTTTGCCATTTTTTCAGTTTGAGTGGGAGACTTTGAAACATTCACAAAATGTTTCAAAAGCAGTTTCAGGGGCGGCAGTGTAGCACATAAATATGCCTACTGCTATCTACGCAGCTACATTCAAATGGTTAGCAAGTTTAGGTTATAGCTAGTTAGCTATGTTGGTAATATCTCTCTCAGCTGTATTAGTATTTTAGTATAAACACAGTGGTGGGCCGACAGGGCCAGCAGGGCCTTCTCTGCTGGCCCTATAAAAAGTAAAATCAAATGTGTGTAAAATGTCTTTCTTGAGTATTTAGTTATCAGTTTCATTAGTGTAATGTCCACAAAAATGCTTATGGTTAGTTTTGTTGAGGTTGAACTGGAATATCCTACATCAAAAAAGTCACTTAAACACCACGCCCCTGATCGCATTGTATCGCGTTGAATCCCATTGTGTTGAATCAAATCGTGTCGAATCGCACTGCATCGCAATAGGGGTGAATCGTATCGTATCGCATTAGTAGTTGCTTGATATGTATCTTTAATGTATCGGATCGTTGGCAATGCATCGAGATGTGTATCCATCGGCTTCAGTGATGGAGATGCACATCCTGTATAAGGGCTCCGACAGTACCGGACCCGAACAAAATTCTATTAAAACAGTCCCTGACGTGGTGTTTTTTTGGATGAGTTTTAACCAATAGTAGCCTGTTTAGGCGACGTAGCCTACTGGCACGAGAGCAGTGTTATCCAATCTGCAACTATTTTCAACTTTCTGTGAGGCGGTGTCAGGAAGTAGGCCTGTTCGCGTGGACTGTATCAGTTGATTACTGCACAATAGGCTAGCATGCATTGAAATAGATGGAGCATGGAAGCGAAAGTTGTGAAGGTTGGCGCAGACACAAGCACAATCGAACGGGGGGTGAAAAATAAATGGCTTGGTTAGATGAAAACGGTAATGACCGACAAACGTGCGGCTTATATTGTCACAAAGTAAACGAGCCCAGGAGCTGCTTTTGCACTGTGTGCTGGAAAAAAAATACAGTATGGGACAAGTGGCAAAAGGCATGATACAGATCCCTCACACAAAGCAGCTGTTCAGGCTCTCTGAACTGCACTCTCCCATCTTAGCGTTTCAAATACACAGGCCAGCTACCTATCCACTCACAGCATTGTCTGTCACATTAGGCAGCGTTTAGCGCACAAGCTGTCAAAACATGTTTTCACTGAACGTTTACGAGTCGACAAACCGCAACATGGACAGAATTCTCAATGTCTTGATCCGATTCTATGAGGATGACTTGGGCAAAGCTGGAACACAATATCTTGCTACTCGACAAACTTTTATTGAAGTTGCACTTTTCATTTTTAATAGCATTAAAGCATAATAGCATAGCATTTAATAGCAAGAAAAAAGGAAGCACTTTTCCTTTGAGCACTGCAATACAAGATTGTATTAATAATTGTATTTTTTTTTTGTTTGTTTTTGTTTTACAATTTTGAATTAATGTTAAACCCGAACTAACCATTTAAATGATTTATATTAAAATTTATATTAGCATTCATTTAATTATCCATTGATTGAACACATTTTATACATTTATTACAAGAAGAAGACATTTAAATAATCTTGTCTGAAGCAATTGATGAGGATATCTGCAGTAACCCTGCCATGTATTGTGTTAATCTGTATAGATGTGACTTGCATGATCATCAACTTGGAGTATGTAGAGTGCACCTGGAATGAACAAGGGATCCCAGAGTTCAACTACACTTTCTACAGCCAACAGCTCAAAGACAAGAGAGTACCGAGGTGGGTACGTCATCACTGGTTCTTCGCTGGTGTCGGGTAAATTTCCTATGGAAAATTACAATGGGCATAATCGATGCTAACTGGCTGGGGAGTTAACGTTAGTTATCTTGCGATAGATTTGACAAACAAGCTAACAGGCTACGTATCTGAATGATTGTTGAAGACTAGCTACGTAAACAGGTTGGCTGCTTCATTTGTGATACTCTGACTAAGGCCCTGGCAACTGCAATGCTTACACCGCCACGTAAATTATGGTTAGTTTTATTTCGCTTGCTAGTTATCAAGTTAATGTGGGGATCCACACAATTAGTTTTAGGTATAGACCCACACAACTAACCATTCAAAGATCATTTTGGAGGTAGCCAGCTTGTTATATCTAAGGAAGTCGGCTAGCTAAGCACATGGTGTTTTAAAGGATTTATTATGACTGGGGCTGTAACTAACAGATATCCAACTAACTGTTGCTATAACGGATATATTTGTTAAATGGGACAGTCGCATCATTAACGTCATTTTCGAGTTCCGTGCTCGGGCACATTAGCGATCACACTGATGCGTACCGTGCCCAAGCCCACCTCTTCAATCGTGCCCGGTTCAGCGATCACACTAGTGAAACGAACTGGGCTTTGGGGGTCAAACGTGCTTGGGCACGGTATGGATCCCTTAGTGTGAGTAGCCTACATCCTAAAGCAGCAGTAAGGAGTAGTGGTGTTCAAAACGATTCTTTTTAGTGATTCGGTTCCTTTCGTTCAGTACAATAAAATGATTTGAATCCTTGACTCACTGATTTGTTTATTTCCATTTCCGGTCGGGTGGCATACACGAAGCTGTAAATAGTTTTACTGCATTTTAAAAATGACCCTACCAGGGGCGGAGCTTGCTGTTCCCGACAATGAGTGCGAATTTTCAGAGAGTATATTTTTTATGCACAGAAGTCTCTATCCCTATAAAAAGCCTGTGTGCGTTATGAAGAACGTTATTTCTAAAAGCAATGTCTTAGTTTAGGCTTGACAATTTGGCTAAGGAAACCAAAAGTTGAAGTGATTGAATGAAAACACTTTTATTATTATTCTTTATATAACCTCAGGCAGGCTACATCTGTCCTTTTATATTTTATATTGTGAACACAAATTTCAACACAACTTTAGGCTACTAAACACATTTATGATTTCATCATGTGCCAGTTACAACTGAACTACGAACAGATAAAACAAACAGATTGTTGTAGCATTAAACATTAAACTGTTAAATTTGCTTTCCGACATTTCATTTCGGCAAACTTATTGACAACCTTGTCCAAATCCAGGTCCGCGATTAACTCTCTCCATAAAAAGAAGCACAAGGTGGCAAATATGTTTTTAACATATTTCAGGCGGCTGAACGAACGCTCTGCCTGTGCACTACTCACAGGAATAGTGAGGTAGATTTTGTACAGGGTAGCCAAATTTGGGAATGCCCGATCCATGTCATTGGCGACAAGAAAGGCTAACACTTGGCCAGTGGAGAGCTCATCCATTTCCAGACTCCTACACATTACTTGTCTAGCACATCCAAAGAGGACACATCAGTACTGTAATTTGTGGCTAATTTCTTGTTACTTTCCACTGACTCCGAAATAAAACAATGTTTTGGGTTAAGCGCCGCAAATTTCTTGGCCATTGCTCTGGTGTCTGAGAATCGCTCAGCAAACTGTACAGTGAATACATCCAACACAGCGAGATAAGTCTCCACCTTGAAGCGGGACTGCATAGACACGGGCTCGTCAGGTGCCTCATCAAAGGCCCTCTTTCTTTTTCTCTCACGTACTACCGCATATTCCACGGTACTCCCTATGGCCCCTGAAAGGAAGCCCCTGTTGTCCCAAGAACAGACAGCAGTCGATCAGCCTTCTAACCACCTGTCTGTTCCTCTCAATTTTTTCTCTCTCTGCCCTAACGAGACCTGACATTATGGTCTGATCTTGTCTCAGCCTGTATTTGGTTAACATCTATGTTTTCACATTGCTGAGGTGAAACACAGTTTTTTCGTGTTTTTCGATCCTCTCCCTCCCCTTGCGAAAACTGCCGAACCCCTTCGTTGGTTCAGACCAAATGTCACTGTTCTGCTTGTCACCGAACAACCAGCAGCAGAAGCAATAGGCCCTGTGAGCCATGGGTGAGTAAACAAGCCAGCTTCTCTCAATCTTGCAAGGTCCTGTTGCCCTAGTGTACCACGATACATGGAATTTTCTGTCATCTGGCCCGACCTCAAAGTCTGCATATCGTGTAAACCAGGCCGGCATGGGCCGGCTGAGATGAGCCCTCTTGTTGTGCTCGTTGTTAAGACAGTGTTCTTAAAAAGAGCTGCGTCAGTTGGGTAGGGCTGCTGAGGGCCGATCGCGGACGCCAAAATCTCATTGCATTACGACGGCACTGCTGCTGCTATCTCACTGCCCGACTCTCCTCTCACTTTATGCTCTTCGTCCTGCTCATGCTCCCCCTTGTCCTGTTGCTGCACCTGTCTCTCCTGTAGGCCTATGTCTGACGATCCTTGCTGCAATCTAAGGTCGTTTGTGTCCTTGGATTGATCTTCACCTAAGCTGTCTAAGAGTATGATAAAGCATTTGAATCAGTGATAGCCTGTCCGTCAGGAATTTTAGCATCAATGTTGATAGCCTAACTCAGCCCTAGCTGGTTTTCTTTTAATGCTATTAAGAATTTTGGTAATATTATATTGACAAGTGTCTGCCTACCTGAGCTTGGACTTTTGTTGAGAATGTGGAAATAATTCGAAAGTGGGGCTGTTCTTTTTTTATCCATGGCGATCTATTTATTTATCCGCGAGTAATATGCCTCTGTTGAACTTGAACTTGAACTTGAACTATTGTTCATTCATTCATAATGTGACGTGTGTACCAGTTGCATTATTATTGGTGCTTGAGGAATGCAATTATCATCTCCATGGTTACACTTTCACTCTCTAGATTCTAGAGTCTAGAATGTTGCTGCGAAACACTCAGTTTGTTGCAGTTGTCACAATGCCTGCAGAGCCTCTCTCCTGCAGAGCGGCATTTTCTCTGATGGCGGTCGGCGTATAGGCAGGCAGCCATACGAGAGCTATAACTAGGGACTATCGATAAAACTCCTCAAGTAAAATACGCCAGAAACTGTTGATAACTTTTTTCTTAAGCAAATATTTAAATTTATATCATTATTTGGTACCAGTGTTACGGAATGCAGAATTTATTTTGCTACCCATGGCACCCATTGAAGCTCCGCTATAGGACCCTACATTGTGCCAAACATTATGTCCATTATTAGCCTGCTCTGCGGCAAAACGGCACGTGTGAAACCAAATGTCAATGAAATTAATAATAATTAAATCGTAATATCCATTACATGAAATTGCACCATGTTATTCAAACAGTCATGCAGCCGCAAAGTATACTTTGTTTTTGGGAAGGTAATAGTGATGTGCAGTTCGTGAACGAACGAATCCTTTTGAACGAATCTTTGAGGTGAACTGAGTGTACTGAATCCCTAATCCCTAAAAGATTTGTTCCTTTCTCTTTGCAAATATGCGCGCTGATTAACTGGCATAGCAGCTATAACTCTCCCTCCAATGGATATTAGATAAGCGGTCTGTCCACGAAGCAGCCTATCACAAAACTGTATCAGCAGTACGTTCATGACAACAACTAGCCAATGGCTGAAATGCTAAAACTCTCGAAGCACCTCCCACTGGCCATCTCGGCACTGCTGACGATGTGGGACAATGCAAAAGTCCGGTGACTACAAAGACTCTAAACTCCACCTACTGACCTGATGAACTGTTGACAAGTTCAGCAGTTCACCATTTCGTTTGGACTCAAAGGAACTGTGAGTCCTCAGTTCACCAGTTCATTCGGACTCAAAGGAACTGGTGACTATGCTGACAAGTTCCTCAGTTCACCAGTTCGTTTGGACTTCAAAGATTCACTGACTATGAAGACCTGGTGACTACATGTTGCCAGAATCACTAGTTCTCAGTATAGCAGGCTTGGGCTACATCCACTATTGACTGTGACGATGCAAAAGGAATCAGAGCGCTTCCGTGACATTATTATAGGGATTAAAAACAATATTAAATATTATTTTGCTCATCTACCTGCAATATTATTTTATATTTACATTTTAGCAGTAGCATATTTTAGGCGCGCACAATGTATTGCAGTTCTTGTTTATCACAACTGCAATTTTACATAGGCTACGATGTATTTAATGTTGACATCACATTTCCTTTTAACGTGAATAAAGTCCTTATTAATAAATGCTGACAAATCAACATAGTAGGCTACAAAACAAAACAGAAATTTGATGCACATTTGTAGCGTACTATATCTACATTAACAACAAATAAAAATACGACATCACTGATTAGGCCTACAAGTATATTAAAATGTTTGGGCTCGGTTAGTTCAAAACTTGTAAAACGAAGTTCGCTTCGGATATATTCCTCAGTGCTTTTTTTTTTTGTTTTCGCAAATGACATGTACTTAGGCTATTATATGCGTTAAAATTTGGGGTTCTATTACCATCCTAAAGATGAAGTATACTTTGTGGCTGCATGATTGTTCGAATATCATGGTGCAGTTTCACGTAATGAATATTACGATTTCATTATTATTAATTTCATTGACATTTGGCAACACGTGCTGTTTTGCCGCAGAGCAGGCTAATAATGGACATGATGTTTGGAACAATGTAGAGTAACTTTTAAAATGCAATAAAACTATTTACAGATTCGTGTATGCCACCCAACCGGATATGGAAATGAACGAATCAATGAGTCAAAGATTCAAATCATTCTATTGAAATGAACAAAACGAACCGAATTGCTAAAAAGAATCGTTTTGAACACCACTAGAAGGTAATAGGACCCCACATTTTAATGCGTAGGCCTATAATAAGTACATTATTTTCTAAATCTAAAAAAAATGCACTGTGGAAGTGAAGGCATGTAACTGCCCCCGCTCTCTGTCACACATATGGTAGTTCATTAAACACACTGAATAAACACATGGGGTCTCCCACTGTGTAACAAAGTAACATAGCCTACATAACAAAGTCTGAAAGGAAGAACATTAATCATAAAGAAAAGCTAACGACAAAAAAAAAAAGAATCATGGGAACACACACTTTCTTAGCAGCAGTGACTGTAACTGTAACTATCAACCGCTACAATATATTATGTAGTCTAAGCATCATAATTAAAATAATCCACAAAACCACTGTAGTTTACTGAACTATTCAACAGTTATTCAGGTCAGTAGAGGGCATTTCACGCTGTACTCTTTGGAGTCGTACGGAACCATTGTACTGAGAACATTTCGGGGCATTTCGGGTCTCATCATCAACATAGTCAGAGAATCTTTCGAGTCGTCAAACAAACCGTTGTACTGAGAACTTGTCAACAGTACATCGGGTCATTCAATACACAGTACACAGTGGGGACCATGCTGTTGCACTGCTCTACCAGACAGCACACTACAGCACCGTGGGCACAACCACCGTTCTGCTCCCCACGGCCTGCACCAACAAGCCACAAGCTTGGCACAAGCCACGCACTCAGGTAAACATTACTGCTCGAATAGCAGACTACAACTGAGTGAACAGACAGAAAAAGCTCATAAAAATAGTAATGTTTCATGTCTACCATGCCCTTTACAACTACACCCTCACATAAACAACATTATTACTTTCAACGGGATCCACCCAGAGCCTGTTGATCAGCTGGTCATTAAGAAACCAAAGCCATCTGACAGCTGTGGAGTGAAGTCTATTTTGTATATGCCCTATAAAGGTTGGTGTCATGAAGTATCAAAAAATACATATTTTACTGTTTGTGAAACAAGATTGATCTACAACTCACATTACTATACTTTAATGAACAATGTAAAAAAGGAGATGATGATGCTGTGATGAAAAAAGATGTTGCATACTATATTTCACTAAACAGAAGGGAATAGCTGAACTCAAGTTTGAAAAGTATATACATAAAGAACACATGAACATGCAAAACACAATTAACAAATTATGAACAAATATTGTGAATATTTACAATAAACAACAAACAATATTTACAATATATACATTTTAGGACCCTTTCCTGTGGAAACACTCCATGTCAAGGCAGCGGTTGGCAAGTAAATGTCTATCCCTGTGGGTTTGTTGTGCACCCAGATGCTCCCCATCTGGGTGCAAGTCCAGATGGCAGGGTCGTAGACCCCAGAGAGGATCCCCCCTTTGGGCTGGTGGAGGTGAAGTGTCCCGACATCAACACCACCACGGAGGCATCCCACATGAGGTTCACTGTGGGGGAAAGCCCAGCTTAAAAAAAAACAAGTATTCACTGTGTTCACTGTGCAAATGCTTTAGGGAAATACAGTTTTTAAAAAAAAAAAAAAAAAAACTAAATGTGATGAAGGAGGTCTTGTATACATTTTCCCTATATGATGGAGTTGTCTACCAGTTTTAATCTTTGAAGCATGTCTTACAGGAGGATGGCAGTTTGTGGCTGTTCCTTGCTTGCAGCTTGTGGCTGTTCCTTGCTTGCAGCTTGTGGCTGTTCCTTGCTTGCAGTTTGTGGCTGTTCCTTGCTTGCAGCTTGTGGCTGTTCCTTGCTTGCAGTTTGTGGCTGTTCCTTGCTTGCAGTTTGTGGCTGTTCCTTGCTTGCAGCTTGTGGCTGTTTCTTGCTTGCAGCAACTTTCCTTGCTGTCAAATGTGTGGGTGTTCCCTGTTGTTTTAGGAGGTTCCTGCTGCAAATGGCTGGGACAGTCCCAGATCATATTCAAGGTCCAGCCTTTCTGTTCACCTCTGCCATAGGTAACCAGTGCTGAGGTTGCACAGTGTCACACAAACCCAAATACATACTGAACCCATATTGCCTGGCCCTCCTGTGTCAATTACTGTATTCCTCTTTGCTGAGTCTCTCTCTTTCTCTCTGTCTCATATCATCTGAGCAAGTGCTCCATCCCGTAATGATAAATATCTTGCATGTACCATCAGAAATAGGTAGCTTGGATGAATGAATGACTACAGTAACATGTTAACCTGCAGTAGTATAGAAAAAGTAAAGTGGTAAGTAAAATACAGAAATTGTTTGCAGCATGCGCATGTTATGCAAACAACTAAAAGGAATGGGTGATGCACATGGTTAAGTGAAAAAAAGTCCAGTGTATTGAGGTTACATTCAAACATTATCAATGTATTCACAGTCTCTTCTTTCATGGATTGATGTGAAATTCTGATGTGATATTGTGTGAAATTCTGCCCACGGTTAAGCCTTTCATGTTAGACCAGGGATTTTCAAACTTTTTGGCATCAACACCCCCTTGGAGTAGTACACGGAATTGTAAAATGCCCCTCCCCCTTTCCAGTATCTGTAATTACATTTACATTTTGTCACTTAGCACATGCTCCTTCCTAGAGCAACATACAAGATGTCAGTGTATTTAACGTTACATTTACATTTTTGACATCCAGCGGATGCTCTTATCCAGAATGACTCTTAAAGTTGCATATCAAGTGTATCCAACAAAATATATCTGTACTGATAGCCACACCCATCCAGTCATCCACATCCAGCCTAATACCTTACATTCAGGAAGGCCCACACGGGGACTAAATCCCAGCCCTATGGTCCTTCATTAAATAACATGTTGATGATGTAGAAGTGTTCTCCTTTCTCATGGACAGCATACCACAAACCCCATACAGGTTCTTTCAAGTTATAGTCCCTATCCCTTAAGAACCAAGGGTGCTCAATGAAAAAATAAAAAATGGAGAAAGTGTTTGATTGGACATGCAAGACATCCCTCAGCTTTGTAAGGATTTGTTACCTGATGGGTTACATTACATGACATTCACTTAGCAGACGCTCCTATCCAGAGCGACTTCCGGCACAAAATAACAGACATCCATTCAAGCTGAATGAGTAACAGTTTCAGACCAGGCTCACAACACTACCAAACTGGTAAGTGCGAACACTATTCAAGCCCTAGCACAAGTTAGCTTGTGCAACCTGACTAGACAGCCTAGAAACAAAGGGAAGTCAAGTACACACACTACTCTGTCTCACACAGTCATTAGGTCATGGTATCCATACTGAAACTACAAGTAAAATAAACAGCAAGCAATACAAGTAGCAGGTGTTAGGGGGTGAGGATTCAGGTGGAACTGAGATGCAGTCTGAAGAGGTGGGTCTTCAGTTTGTGTCAGAATGTATTTATGTATAAATGCATTCTTACACCACACAAGAACAACAACCCATTTTCTGACGGAATAAAACAGGGCAGAAGGAGAAGGCAAGATCCAGAGTACTGCGCTGCCAACCTTCCTTCCTTATCAGCGCACTGAATGTAGACCTCGTTAGCTGGGCTGATTGACGGGGCAGAGTCTCAGCAGGGAGTGTGCCACTTTACAGAATCCGTCTTGTGCAGGGGTGGCCTTTTTCTGCACTGTGAAGATGGCTTCTTTTACACACCACCTCCATGCATGGTGGTCAGGACCCTCTGCCTATCTTGAGCACACTGGGGTGCATTACATAACATCACTGGCATTTAGCAGATGCTCATATTCAGAGTGACTTACATCTATTACAGTTTTTTATGATGTTATCCATCTCTACAGCTCGCCCAAGAGTACAGCATCAGTGTCCCAGCGGGGAATTGAACCGGCAACCTTTCAGTTACAAGTCCTGCTCCTTAACCACTATGCTACACATGTGGGCATTTGTCATTTGCTGCCTTGTTTTACATGTTGAAGCAGGAGGGGGCTCTTCAGGTTTGGGCTTGTTGGAAGCACAGTCTTAAAGTCTTAAAGGTCAATATCGTTATTTAAAGTAATGAAGGCCATTGTTCTAAAACTTCTTAGGTCCCGGTTGTGTTGCCTCTTGAGAACAACAGCACACACCAAACAACTAAGGATCCAAATAAGCTCTTTCCACAAGCTCTAGCACAGGACAGACACAGAAGAACAAAAAAGAGAAATGACATCAGTCAGTGTCTCTCCCAATGCGATAGGGGAGAGAGCCGGCTGGAATTTAATTTAATGAATTGTCAGCACGTCGGGGCGCAGAACACAGCAGAGGGAGCCGATGGCAGGCCTGTTCTCGTGTGATTCCTGGTCATGGCTGGTGAGGCTTCATTAGTTGCAGTGGCGCAGAGGTTGAACACAGAGAAATGACAGCACATTAAAGAGCAGGCCCCTCTCCTCCGCATGTAATACAGTGATCTCAGTGAAATTCGACTGCCATTTTCACTCGGCAGCTCTTGACTCTCTGATAATTTCTACCCGCCCCCCCCCACCACCTTGGAAAAAGAGAATGCCAAACCTAGAATCTGCTGGGGCTGGCTTTTGAAATGTCTGAGCTGGCCGGCTTTGAAATGCAATCGTTCCTTGCCTTACGGATTTCAAGCCGAGTAATTTTTCAAAGAGATCCACGCAGAAGTTGTTTCTGTTTCTGTGTGTTTGAACCCGCTGACTCCCTCTCTCCGCTGCATGCGCCACAAAGGTGAGTAATGTCGTTGTTGTTTGTTGTGTACCACCTCGGTTTTGGCTACCAGGTCAGATGTCTGTTTACTACTTCGTCTACAGTTCTTTTCCAGTCTTCCTTCATAATTCCCTTTGCACCCTGTGATATTGTGGTATACTGATTACTAAACTGAGCCAAACTGTCAACAGAATTTTATAGGGTTGAATTTCAAGAGGGGTACTTCAGTGAGTAGGGTATTTAAATAACTTGTATAAAATTGATCTGTAAAAATAGTTATATGTGAAAGATGTAAGCCTCCTTGGCTGAGGAGGTGTGGAAAGTGTAAGCCACTTTTACACAGAAACCTGGCTTCAGACTGAGATCTGAATCCCTGCCCTCCACCTTCCACTATAGCCCTTTTACATCAGGCTGTGAGCCCAGGAATTTCCTGGGCTCCCCTTCCTAGGTTTGCAAGTGGCATGTGCAAAATGATTAGAAAAGACACTGCTGTTCATCTGAGTTCAGTGCCTGTCTGAGATTACAAAATCTCTCTCTCTCTCACACTCTCTCTCTCTCTCTCTCTCTCTCTCTCACACACACACACACACACACACACACACACACACACACACACACACACACACACATATTCATTTTAGCAAACTATTCACCAACTTGCTGGCTTGCTTTTAGCTAGTTTGATAGAGAAAGTCTACTGCAGAGTTACAGAACATGACATAGAGCTACATTGGCACAGTTTGTTGAAATATGTAACATGGTGATCTTCAGTGTTGGAGGAAAACATCACTCCTTGTATTCCCTTGTTTACCAAACCTTTGTAAAACCATGAGTTCTTTGTTACTTGGCCAACATGGCAAAGCTTTGCAAACTAATTTGGAAGTGTTATTTGGGATGGCAAATGTTTGATGTTTGTATTGTATGCATTTCCAGTGAACTTGCATAAGGTTAGTCTAGGGAATCTTAATAATCACAATACAATTGCCAAGTCAACAGAAACAGGCGTTAGCTCTTGCCTTCAGGTGATTAAAGGTATCAGAAGCCATTATTGCAGCTTACACTATAATCATACATCACATTATGGTTTGAGGACTTGACAGGCAGGTATTAAATTATTAAAGTATTTATGCTTGCACCATGTCAACATTCTTGGCCGGCAGTGTAGGACAGTGAGGAAAGGAGCAGGGGCTCATGACTGAAAGGTTGCAGGTTCGATTACCTGCTGGGGCACTGCTGTTGTGTCGTTGGGCAAGGTACTTAACCCACAATTGCCTCAGTAAATATCCAGCTGTATAAAGGGATAAGGTTTAGTTTAGTTCAATGTATTCGTGTAAACTTACTTTAATATGGAGTCAGGCTGGTCACAGACTGCTCTGAAGAGTTTCCCAAAGCCCATCTGTCTAAAGCAGCAGAATATTACAGTACATTATTGCCATTTAAGAGATGCTCTTGTCCAGAGTGACTGACATAGGTTACAATTTTTACATGTTATCCTTTACTAAACTACTCCCTCCCTGACTCCTTTTTCTGTGTTTTTTATTTTTTTTGTGTTGAAACCCAACCTAATGATAACAAGCAAAGGTGGTAAAAGTCGTCACGGTTCTCCATTTTACTCCATAATTCGGATATACTTTAATGTCATTTGGCCTAAATACTGAAAACATTCAGTATTATTCATTATTTTTCAGCTGTTAAACTGGCAGTATCATATTGCTCTGAAACACTGACCTAATTATACCTGATAAGGAGAAGGTGTAGCCAAACCATATTCTTCCTGTTCATACTGCATCTGTTTCCTTTTAATGAAACCATAATAGAAATGGATCTCTTAAGCAATAAATAAATATGTGGAAAAAATGCTCAATTTTTACAAAATCCCAACCAAGCTTTCAAATGGGAGACAAGACACCCACTTAAGTACAAGAAAAAAGGATACCCAGTCTATGAAAGGCAAACGTTCAGCATGATTAAATTCCAATATTTTTCACTGCAATAGTCACTGAATTGTGTTTTAAGCAAAATCAGGCACTTGTTTGACTTCTTTGAACTTTTGCAAACATTATGTGAGTGATGGGATCCACCCCTTTATCACAGACTGTATCACAGAGAGTTTTATTTTGCCAAGTAAGGGTTCTGTGAGCAGGCTGCCACGGTTCATCAGAGAGGGTCAGCCCGGGTCTCCTGTGGTGCTGGAAGGTACAGTGTGTTCCTCACCGAGGGCTTCATTTCACAGCTTACGAAGCGATTCTGCTAAACTCAGGCCAGTCAGAGGTGAGCGTTCCCTAATGAAGAAATTTGGTTCATTCCCGTGAGTATGATATAACTTTGTGCTCCTGCTGATAACTGGCCTAACGGTTCCCTGTATTCCTGCTAATATTGAGACAGAGATATAGTTAATGTGAGAATTTAAGATTTTCACATATTAGTTTTTTTTTTGTTTCAAAATGGCAAAATACATTTATACACCTTCACTTAATCATCAGATCTACTAAATATGTCCAGTTCATCAGCACAAAAGAGGGTTATCTGGCAGCTTGGATGTCGTGGTCCAAACTGTTTATGTCACTTCTTTCACTGACCAGTAGAGGGCAGTATGTTCCCTTAAAATGAAAGGGACAACCCTTTGGCACCAATTAGAAATGGCATATATATATTAGAACTGCAAAATAGCCACCCATGTAGAATGCAAATAGAAAGTATGTGATTCATGTTTTAAATAACCAAATTCCACTTTCACTGTAGATTACATTAGCTCACAGATCTTTTCATTTGAATGTTTAAAACATAATTACAAACGAATGGTGCAGTCACAGTAAATGGTTTCACTTCACTGATCCTGTAATAGACGGCCCCAAAATAATGCATAATCAATGTTACAGTCATTACGCCAACATTCTGCTCTCAGGGATGTAACGGTGAATGCTGCACTGTGATCACATTAGATGAAATGACATAATGAGACACCGCCAACAGCAATCCAAGTTCCAGTTTACAAAGAAAATGATCTCTAGGTTCTCACACTGCATTTTCCCCTGATTGGTGGTATGTTGTAATATATTGGGAGCGAACTCTGCAGATGTGGTCTGATGATGCAGCGTAATGCATAAATTAATATGTCTAATCATAATTCCTCGCACAGATTAATTCAGTGATGATCTACAAATGTAATTGGCGCCTCTTGCAGATTTGTCATGGTCTTACTGGATTTGCTGTGTCCGTTCAGTCTCGGGTTACCTTTCCACGCAGAATCTCCTGTCTATATTGCATTCGCGGGCGGTTCGTTGGTGTGCTCCAGTCTTCACTGCTTCCTCATGCTCAGCGTTCTAACTTAAACTTGAAGATAGGAAGGAACAGTCCCTTTGACCCTTCAGAGGAAAGAGAGGTAGAAATGATTCATGATTCAAATGAATCTCTCTCCCTCCATGCTCCCTCCATATATATGATATATATATATATACTGTATATATATTTGAGTGTGCATGTGTGTGTGCGCGTGTGTGCGCATGTGTATTAGCATGTTGTGTCTAAGTTATTAATAGGACTGGCCTACTGTCTGTTAAGAACAAGGCAAATCCACCCTGTTTGTGTTGGAGGGAGGGGGTGACGCAGTGATGGTGAATCCTCTGAAGGGGAAGAAAAGGGCGCATTTGATTAAACCGCCATGTGAGGGGGTGATTATGGGGGGGGGGGGGGGTGTTGATGGGAATGAAGTAGCAACAGGGTAAAAAGCCCCGGTGATGAGGAGATAACGGCCACATCAATCCGCAGCCCCGTGGCCAAAGCCCACACCTGCGACGTCCCGTGACTGATAATCACAGTGACGGGATCTCCTCTGTCACTTCCTCTCTACGCAGCTCCGAGCCGCACTGTTATATATGCAGTTTATTTCCTGATAAACTCTCATTTGGTAAAGTATATGAGTGTATATACTGGGAGTTCATGGTGTGGTAATGTGCACAGGCAGGCACATGTCTAGGCACACCCCAGCCAGTGGGGGGGCAGTGTGTGTGTGTATGTGTGTGTGTGTGTGTGTGTGCGTGCGTGTGTTTGTGTGTGTGTGTGGTTGTGTGTGTGTGTGTTTGTGTGTGTGTGGTTGTGTGTGTGTGTGTTTGTGTGTGTGTGTGTGTGTGTGTGTGTTTGTGTGTGGTTGTGTGATTGTGTGTGTGTGTGTGTGTGTGTCTGTTTGTGTGTGTGTGTGTGTGGGGGGGGGGTGACGGTGTGTGTGGGGGATATGTCAGCAAGGAAGAGAATGTCTTTGGGGAAACACAGCTGCTGTGCCTGCCTGACACAGTCCATGCATTTCAATGAACCTGTTCGCCTCTCCATTGGGGAAAGTGACCGAATGCTTCAGTTTTTTTTTTTTTTCTGGCCCTTTCCTGGAAACGGCAGTGAGGGATTGTGGGTAGGTGGTGGTGGTGGTAGTGGTGACTCCAGCTGTGCTGAGGGACAATGTGATGCACTCAGAGCTGACAGCACCTGGCCCCGGCTCCTGTGAACCCCGGTGGGCTGTCTCCCAGGGCTGTCAGTCTGTGGATCTCCTCCATGATCCTGACTACTGACAGAGGCTTCACACGATGCCGGCAAAATTCTTAAAGCAGAATCACCTGATTCAACATTGACCTAATCTGCTTTAAAAGTGTCCCCTAAGGAACCCTTACTCCTGATAATATAGCTTGAAATGTAAATATTCTGTGGCTTTTGCACATAACATTGCATGCATGAACACAGCAATAACCCTAGATGCACACAATTCAATTATTCTTTTACTCCTGCAGTCCAAGGATAGTTAACTCACTGGCTCTGGTGTAAATGAAAATCGACACATCTCAGCTAGGGTTGATCATGACTATTGATGCACGTCCTGTTTAATGGTTTGGGTAGGTCGTGTTATCTGTGTTTTCATTGCAGTGATGTGATCTGAGTTTCCCATGCAAATAAACTCCCTTGTACAGGAGACCGTTGCCTTTTGCAGGGAATATGTTCTCGAGATCCCCACAAATGTGTGAATGCTGCGCACCACCAATAACTGACTTAAGTGCAAAAGACGATTTGTTCCCAACACGGAAAGCACAAACAATATAATAATTCACATCATTAAGATTGGTATTTGTGTAGCAATACATGCGCATAGGTAACATATCAAGTTACAAAGAGCACAGGTGATGGCATGGCATTCAGTAGCCCTTGGAGGGAGAGGGAGAAGCCATGAGTAGGTAGTGCTGTCTGGCTCAATCATTCCAAATGGTGATCAGCAAATCCATAGACATCAAATCTACTGTATGTGTTTCAGTAATAATGGATGCACACAGGTAACATCTCAAATGTAAGTAAGTGCATAGATGATGGGCATTGGCAATATACTCAGTGTTCCTTGGAGCTGAGAGTGAGGCCGGGAGTAGGGAGTGTGCAGGTACCTAATCTCCTCCACGTGCTTCAGTAGTGATGCATACACACAGGTAACATATGAAACACATGTAAATGCACAGGTGATGGGCATTGGCATCGCACTCAGTGTTCCTTGGAGCTGAGAGTGAGGCCGGGAGTAGGGAGTGTGCAGGTACCTAATCGCCTGCACGTGCTTCAGCGTCCGCTGGCCCTTCCCTCCAGGGGGGAAAGGGACGTGTGGGGCCCGAGTCTGCTGACTAATTGAGAGTGACCTTTCGGCTCCCTCCGTTACCCTTTCTCAGGGCACAAAGACTGGCCATCTCACCCCCCCCTTCAGAGCCACCCCAGAGGTTTACTTACCGTCGTTGATAATCACGTTGCACACCCCTCCGTCCCCTCTCTTCCTCTTACCGCGTAATTGCTGCCCGCCGCCTCCCGGCCATCAGGGCCCCCCACCGGATTTGGTGACATCTTTCCTTTGACTTGTTGTGCCAGATCTCTCATTAGGGAAGGTGATTTCTACTCCTTTAAATGCAGATTGCCTTCCTGACTTGCCCAGGGAACACTTTAAAAAACAGTTTTACACAATGCCGCAGACTCTCAATCAATAAATGTATGTATGGCGCGGGAATAAGCTGGAATACTAATAACTAACTGCACAGAGGCAGTGTTCATATTTTCACAATACCGTGAACAGTCCACTTTTTATTTAACACCTTATTGTTTGTACAGCTTAGCTTATAAAGCATGAAATATCTTTACACTTTATAAAATGCAGTGTAACGACATATCTTTGAAAATATTAAATATGTCTTTAGTTTTGACTGTATACCATCTTTACCTTAATTTAAGATCTAGTATTTAGTAAGAAGTGATCCTAAAATCTTGTACACAAACACATGTACACGGAGATACAAACACACATATGCTAATGGTGTATATACCCTCTTTATTCCTCCTGTCACTCTGTACTAATCCCAGCAACCCTGTGCATAGCTGTTTGGATGTAAACATTTCATAATGAAATCAAAATTCAACAACAACAACAAAAAAATACTTTCTAGAAATTCTTTTTCAGCATTTTTGTGAAGTGATTCAATTGTCTAGCCCATCAGTGGGAAAAGACGCTCTCCAGAGATGTCTGCAGAATGAAATGCAGATGGGTTTTCAGTGGGTAGTTCCCATAAGCTCCAGGAAGGGTTGGATGAGCTGTCAGACTCTGATAACTGAACAAGACACACTGGAGCTTAACATTAGCCCTTCAACACCACCACTAAGACGAATACTCTGTGTGCCTTCAGAGAAAGAAACCAGGTCAGCACGTCTCTGTGCTCCATTACCAACTTGATATAAAAGGTGTCAAACTGTTTTGGCAGTTTAAATATCTCTCAGTATTATATAAATGGTTGTTGTAATGTTGAGGATGGCTGTTTTTTTTTCTGAGGATAGTTTAGAACAATTGGTTCCATTCCCTTTTAAGAACAAAATTTGTGAAATCTGATTTGATTCTTGTCATTGCTTGTGCTGTTCTTTTGAAATTTTGGTTTCCATTTAGATTATCCAAAAAAATATTTACAACTTTTTTTTTATCCATGTAGAGCACTCAGGGTGCATTAATCTTAAACAGGATAATCCATTAGAATACACTGGGATTTTGGTCAGCATGTGACCTCTCTTTATTGTGTGTACCCCAATAACCTGCGTGTCGGGACCGGATCCAAGGACATCGGGTGAAGGGAATAGCACCAGTTGTTAAAACAGGAGTACTTTTTACACCCCCTTCTGCTACGGACTAGCTTTAAAACAGCGGGGTGTTGTTAAGAAGCAATAGAGGAGAAATTGGTTTTCAAATGCTTCCATTGTGGTTTTTTTTTTATCTGGATCAGCACATACAGTACTTTCCATCAGGAGTTTCATAATTCTTCCTGTATTGGAGCTGTAGTATTAGTCTTATCTGCACTGTAGTGACTGTGGTATTAAGTAAAATGAGTCAGGGTTCATAAAACATGACTTTGATATATAGGTGTTATGAAACTGAGCAAAATGTTCGCGGTTTCCTTTCAGGCTGACATTGTGTCAGGGAACGTCAGACTGAATCAGAGCAAATATCACAAGTAGTACAAAGATAATACAGCTCCACTGACAAGTGTGTTAAGCGGACAGCGTCAACCTCTCAGTATGCATTGTGTACAGAGCTTTTCATCTCATTCCCCTTTTATCTTGTTTCCTCTGTGGGCAAATTGCCTCTTTGACTTTGAGTTTTTTCGTAAAGCTATTTGCATAAAGCGTACTTTGCTGAGTACCTGGCGGATGTTTCCTATTCCTGATAGTGGGAGATAACATAGGGTGGAAGAAAAGGTAAAGGATTGCAGAAATTCTCACTCAGTCATACCAGTATCTTACAGTTTCAGCTACTTATCTATTGTTGCATTCTGATTCTACTTTTGCGCTTCCTGATAGTAACAGTAACAATGGATTGCATTTGTACAGCATTTTTAAAGGGTCTTGCACTTGGCAGTGAAGGAGGGGGAGATGCACCTTAATCAGCAGCAGTGTGTAGCGTCCACTTGGGTGGGGTGGTGCACCAGAATGCTCACCACACATTGGTAGATGTGAACAGGGAAGGAGTTGTTTAACCAATTAAACCTGGGATTATTAGATGGCCAGGCTGAAAGAGGCTTACTGGGAGTTTAGATTGGTCACTCTGGAACCTGCTCCTGTTTAAAATAAATGCCACTGGACCTTTAATGACCACAAAGAGTCGGGCCCTCTCTTTGATATCGCATAGGAGACATGACATCTCCTACAGCACAGTATTCCCATCACTGTACTGGAGCAGTTAGGTCCACAGGGCAGGCTCTCCACCACTGGCAAACTACCACCACATCCTGCAGAAACCTGGTCTTCCTGGGAGGTCTCCCTTCTCCCACAGCCCAGCCATGCTTAGCTTTAGCCATCAGGCGGAAGAGGCATCCCAGCTGGCTGCAGGGTTTTTCCTCTGTTCTCTCTATGCCTGCTGCGGATACTTCTATTAGACTTACCGCTGTTGCTCTTTTTCCACTGGGGCCCCACGTGGCTTTAGCTGTGTGTTTGCTGCTCTGATGAGTACAGCATAAGTGGGTTTGCACTGCAGCTGATGGAATCTTGCCAGCAGCTTGAGTACCACTGACCCCGGAACATCGTTGGGCTCCGAAACCCCCCGCAGACTTCTGCATTGGAGGTGTGTTTGCAAACAAACGGGGAAGTCCTGATGCTTGCGGTGCAGTTTTGGCCGTGTTTGCGGGACCAGGATGAAAAGGCCACAGCCACTTATTGTGATTACATGCCACAGGGGCCGTGTCCAGGGCGCTGCTCGGGAGGAACAATGTTTGTTTATTTTTCCACAGTGATCGATCGTACGTGAAAATGGCTGCGTCCTAGCTAGGAGTAAGCATTGAAAAATACTCCCTGGCTATGGTATCAAACACACCTACTTCTGCCCGGCTTGCCTGGGCTGCACGCCAGGCCATCATATTTGGGGTTAAACGGTGTCCCGAAGGCCTGGAATCTACTGTGGGAACACCTCCAGCTTTTCGTAGGCAAAATAAATTTCTAATAAAAAGAATATGCTGTGCCCTTATTGTAGACATTAACTGTGCAATTTGTGGGAAAGACTTTAGATCAAAATCAAAAGCCATATGCAAAATGCCCCTGAGGATAGCTGGGAATTTATTGTTATTTTTATTTTTTTTCACCAACTAATACTGAGCTCACCTTAGTGTGGCATCTCTGCAGATGTGTAGTTCTTCAGTACATTTGACTACAGTCAAATATTTTTTATGGCTATAATTCCCACAGTCCCCAGACAATGAATGTAATTTGGAGGGTAGGATCCCTCTTTGACATCGCCTGAGAAAATCATATGTGCCTAATGAGTCACTAGAGGGCGCTGAAAAGAGACATGATGAGGAACTTGCCCTACCCTGGAGGCAAGGGTGTCCCAGTGCTGCTACATACTCCCTGTCATTGTTGGCTAATTACGCATCTCACACTTGACCTTGCAATGTCATGGGCTGCACTGGGAACTGGGAACTGGGAACTGGCGCCTTCAGCAACAGAGCCACTTGGGAGCCGTGGGTTTCTTTACACAGAGTTTTTCTGCTGACTGATGCCAATTTGAATAAGGACACATTTCATATGGTGAACCTTTCCTCTTTGTTACTGAGTCTGTCAGCTGCTGTCGATGGGAAAAAAGCCTGCCTGTCCCTCCTCTGCCATTTGGCAGCTCTTCAGAATCAAAGAGAAGGTTTAGCAGGGGTGCAATGGCTTCAATTACACCCAAACCCTTTTCCCCAAATCTGAAGGAAATACTGCGCAAAATAGATGAGTAAAAAAAGTTGCAAGATCAGGAGATGGGTGCAAAGGAGGGGCAGGGTTGCGATTGATTTCCATTTTTGGATGCCACCCAATAGCCGGGCAATACTTTAAGCATTGCAGACATTAGACTTTTACATCAAAGCCCATCACACACACTCGCAGTGTCCACAGGGTTGTGAGCAGGGTCCTCTTAATTTGATTGGGGTGATGTGTTATGTTTGGGGTGGGGGGGGGGGGGAGGGGGGGCTGTGAATGAGGTTTATTAAAAGCCTAAATGAGCTGATTGGCACGCCTCTTCAAGTAACACACGGTTCAGTGCCGGGGCGTTAACACAGCATGGGGACCTATCGTGGATATCGGCCTCATCAACACAGGTGAGGAGAGGTAGTTAACGCAAAACTATGAAAGCTACAGAAAGAATACATAATTACTGGAGAGGGTGGTCCCCTGCGGTTTTTGCAGTAACACAGACGCAGAGTTCTTTTGGGCTTACGGAGGTTCAATGTTAGAGTCCAGGTCATTAATCACCATAAAGAGGGGACACAGCATGGCAAGAGCATGCTAATAAGCCGCGTTATGGGAAACCCACGTTACCATGCAATATATCTCAGGGTGGCAGTGTTTTGCACTTCCCTTTTTTCATACATTGTCCTTTGGATCCTGTGAGACTAGCAGGTATTTTATAGCTGCAGCTGTCACAGGGAAGAATAATGCTCCAGCGCTTTGTTTCGAGCTGAAATAACAAAAAAAAAATCTTCAGTCTTATTTTATTAGCCTTTTTATTTATTTGTTTATTGTTATGTTTGGATTATGATATGTTATTGTAAAAAAAAGTGCTATACGGTGAGCTATAGTATATTGGTATTAAGCTGATATTATATTAGGCTGGTATTTTAACTGTTGAAGGATAATCAATATTTCAGAAATGATAATCTGTATGATCTAAATGACATCTTCAGTGTCCTTGGCAAAATGTCTTGCATGGTATGGTTTTCCCCTGAGGCCGCCTCTTCCTCTTTTTCTCACAGAAATGTACGCTAGATCCACTGAAGTAATAAGGATATAATGTATTAACACCTTGACTGGAATGTACAGCAAGAACATTGTTTAGTTCCCTTTTGTATTATTAAATAATACATTATAATGTATCATTAAATAACGCAAGGTACAGGTTTAACATAACTAAAATGTCCTTTGTCCTTAATTTCAGTAGCATATTTCTCCTTACAGTGGTTTCCCTACGTATAAATCACCACTTCATCCCTTCCAAACAGGACACTGGCATTTGATTTCACCCACAAATTTGACTTTTCTCACAAAGAGAATGGTGAAAATTATCATATTGCAGATTACATTGATTAGATGGAGATTCTTGCATATAAGTTTATTTGGTTGAAATTTCCATGGAGATGCACAGAGGTCATAATTTGACCTCTCAGGAAATGTACGCTCAGCACTTAGTGATTTTTTTTTAAAATATCGAATGCATGTAGCCATGACAAACAATTTCTTGATTTTCTTTTTATATCTTCGGCTTTGTAGAGCATAAAGCGTAAATTACGCTATGAGGGCATTTTACTGTGGATTTGATTTAATTTGATTGCAATGAATCAGACAAGGCAGTGAAGGCAAATTCTCCCAAGGAGCTTGTTCTCGCTGTTCTTGTCCCTTGACCTTTGACATTTTGACATTTTAGCCAATGCGGACAGAATTATGAGAGTCTGCACATGGAGCTTTTCTTCATGTAAAAGGTTTGCCATTGCAGAACTGCGTATGTGTGTGGGACATCTGCAGCCCCATCAAGAAACAGCTGATCCCAGGATAGAATTTAGTAATACATAATCCCTCCTCACTTCATAATGAATCTGAGATGCCATAAGAAATCATTCATCGCGGGAATGTCAGCTCTGATATTTATTTACATAATTCATTTTCAGATTAACATTTGCTCAAGGTTAGCTCAACAGCAGTAACCCAACCGAAGACTTAAACCTACAACTAAAGGCTAAAGGGTGATTTTGCAGGGCCCGGCATGACCCAGACAGGGGAGATCTTCAACAGCCCTCTGAACCGAGACAAGATTAAGGTGTAGATCACACCTTAGGAGCTGCTGGCGTGTCCTAGGCAAACAATCTGACATGAACTCAGGGTAGCCACATGCTGTGTCTTACACAATTACTGTCAGTTGAAGCATGGATAATATGCACAGGCAGGAATGCTGTTGATTTCCCCTACCACATCCACACAATTTTTTTTTTCCCATTGAATTACAGGCGAATACATATGCCGTATCAGTGTTACTTAAGGACAGTTCCAGTAATCCTCAATAATATTTCCACCTTGGCTTCAAAATCAGTCTGGTTATACTTAAACACATCACAGGAAATCCCTGTAATTTTTCTCAAATGGCACTGATCTTCCTCATGGTGTCATCAAATCACACAACCCAAAAGGGGAAAACCTTATTAAAATGAATGCCTCTGTGCTCTCTCTTGGCCTTTCTGTCAAAACCAACTGTATTCCCCTCCCATCAAATAGAAGAATTCCTGAATAAGACTGGATTCCAGTGGCATTCCTGGATAAGGCCTTGAACTACTAAACTCTATGACACATCTGTTATTGTGAATTCCAGACACAGTTCAACATGAGAAGCACTGTTTTATTACTCCCTCTCCCTCTGTGTATGTGTATACACATGTGTGTGTGTGAGTTTGCGTGCATAGGGTTGGTTGTGTATGCATGAGAAGCTATTTAGGTGTGAGTCTATGTTAATTTCTGTGACAGTCATGTAGCTGGTTCCTCAGGGATTTCTGTGTTGCTAGTCAGTCAATGACAATTGAACCAAATTGCCTCCTTTTTGTATTATGTCATAGGTGGTGGCCAATCTTACAAGATAACTGTTTTCATATGACATCATATTCCTTTGCTGGTTCATACATTTCCAAATCACGACATCTGGCTCTTCTGGGTAAAACATCAATGACTATATCACTGAGAATGGAGATGACATAAAATGCAGATATGTAACAGATTCAACATGATATAACAAAATCTCTTTCGGGAAATATCCATTTTGGGACACTGAATATGATTTCCTTGGTTTTATATACAAATTTTCCCTCTCCTAATGTTCTTTATAGGTTTTTGAACAGGATGTAGTATTCAGGCTTGGTGCCAGGAGAAAATACAGAGGGGTGCAATTGCAATCCATGGGGGTGCACAAAAAGTCATAAATACTATGCAGACATTGGGATATAAGGAGACAACTGAGGGTGCACTGATGTCCATCTGGGGGTGTAATTCACTTCTAATCATCTCATAGCACCTGGCCTGGTGGTACTTACATGGTAATGGGAGACTGAAGCCTCATCCATTTTTTTTTTTTGACTTGGACAGCAAAGTCTTTCCATTAGAGATCGATTCTAACCAGCCAGTGATTGATAGCACATAGTAATTATCCATTATGAGGTTTACGTAGCCACCCTCTGACACCACTAGATAGCAGCTTGTTTCTGCGTTAGCCTTTCTGTGTTTTTCCTCCACTCCGCTGTTCTGTCAATGAAAAATGTACCGACTGTTTTATGTAATCTTTTGGCATGTATTGCATATAGAGCGATGAAAATTGTCATAACAGACCTACGATAGTAATTTCTAAGTTATTGATGAAGCCAGCACCCGGGAACCGTCTGACAGTCATGAGTCACTGTGGAGAGAATCTGATCTCCGCTTGCCAGCGGCGGTTGTGCAAATGCTTTGTTTGTGCTGGGAAGAGTATCAATGAGATACGTACGTAATTATATGCCATTGGGTACATTAATTATGCAAGTGAGAAGACTCATTGCCAAGCGAATTTCAAATAAGAGGATTCGGCGCTGGAAGGCAAATGTATCTATTTGGATCCCTCTCTGTCCTTGGATTTACAGACTCGTTGGCTCATTATCCTGCTCTGACAGATGTCATAGTTTTAAGATGCAGCAGGAAGGCTAATGCAGCAGTGAACGGCAGCTTGGAGGTCTGAACGTCTATGCTACTCAGCTCATCCCGGATGAACCGAAAGGAGATCCTGGCAGTGGTGGCCTGGAGTGTGTTCTCCAAGTGGTAGATTTGGTTCCAGGTGTTATCATGGAACGATTCTGACCCACTGTCATTCAGTGCAGGAACAGGACAGACTCTTTCTGCACTGAATATTTTTAAATGCCACCGATTGAAAGGACAGCCTGGGAGGTGTACCTGCAACGAACGTGAAAGAGGTCCGCACCTCTGCGAGTGGGATCCGAGCCCCTTGTCTTGTTACTAAAGTGATGTGGTTGCTAGTTAAGCTAAAGACAATTTTGGCGGGAGCTCCACAGGCAACAAAGCTAGCTGACCAAGTCTCAGGTTGTGATGGCATCACTGAAAGCGCTACCCCACCAACTTTATGCAGGACTCACACGAGCTACTACTTTCAGCTCTGCTACACAGGCATGCTTGCACACAGTGCAAAAAAAATCATCAGCAAGGTAGAAAAGAGGTGCAGATACAGACCCATACAGATATGCCCTTCTCCCCCCGCATAAGGACCCATACAATGGAAGTTAGCGGATTGTCAGAAAAAAGTTGCTCTGAATAAGACCATCTGCGAAATGAGAATAATTTAATAATGTAACTCTGCATTATGGGTGACGCCAACATGGTATGGAGCAGGGCTTGTAACTTAAAGGTTGCTGGTTCAATTCCCTGCTGGGGCATTGCTGTTGTACCCTTGTGCAAGGTACTTAACCCAGAAGTGCCTCAGTAAATATCCAGCTGTATAAATGGATAATATGTAAAAAACTGTAACCTCTGTAAATCGTTCTGGATAAGAGCATCCCCTAATATGAAATTATGTAATGTAAAATGTGGGATCACAACTCAAAAACTGACAGTCTCTCGCTGGCAACAATGAATCAAGGTGTTAAAATATACATGTGAATTTTAAAGGATCCACTGTCACCAGGAAAGGCAACAGAGTGACTGTTGTTCAGTCATGGAAGCGCTTGTGTCCTCCCTGAGGAGCAGCCAGCCAGAGGACCTTACTTTTCCATTAGAGTTGACACTGGGCACGGCGAGAGACTGACACTGGGCTGCGGAGAGGAGAACACACTCACCCGGGGCTAAGGTGTCCATACCAACATAACAATAACAATATTAATATTAATAATAAAAATAATAATTTGAGTTTAAAGCCGACGCAAGATGTCACCTTTGCTGTGAGTTTTGGTGGTGGACAGAACAGTGCTGTGTGTAATAGCATTGGTGGTTATTAGTGCCAAAACCTCTGTAGGGTGGTGGAAAACAAATTTCCATGACTGTTGAGAAGCTGAATGTTTCCCCAGCTGGAATCTCAAGTACCCCTGCACTGTGTCAGGGTTTGACCAACTGCTCCAAGGATGGATTTTACATTTACACACACCTCTAGCAAGCCGTGTGTGGTTCACCTTGTTCCACCTGCCTAGCTTCTTCCCTACTTCACCTTGCCAGCTTGCAAGGATACAATCTAAGATGTGATTTTCTAACGTGTATCTCAGACTGTGGTGCTAAACCTTGGACATTTAACCCTCTAACTGCCACATTCATCATGCAAGAGTTTTCAGACTGAAGCACAGTTTGTGTGCTTGAAGAACCTGTGCTGATCAGGTGAGTAGAGGTTTTGCCACTTGCTCTGTGGTTTTGAATTGCATAGCACCTGTAATTCCAGCCTTGGGACAAATCATTTGTGAAATTTTGTGATATGACACTTCATAAATCATTGTGGCTTTGTATAATGAGTTCCAAAAAACACAAGTTTTGGAAATCTCTTTTCCCCGCATTTGCAAATGGTTTAGAATGAATCTGTGTAGATAGTGTGACCCAGTTTCTTACAGAGTACTCTGTGTTCACAGTGCCCTGAACTCTGTCTTAATCAACATGCAAATTATGCACGGGCAACTTTTCTCAGTGGCAGAGCCATAGTCACATGCATGAAATCAGACATTATGTATCCATTTACAAATTTCTGGGGCAGCAGTGTGGCATAGTGGTAAAGCGTAGGGTTTGCAGGTTCAATTCCCCGCTAAGGCACTGCTGTTATACCCTTGGGAAGGGAACTTAACCCACAATTGCCTCCGTAAATATCCAGCTGTTTAAATGAATAAAGTTGTAATATATGTCAGCTGCTCTATATAAGAGTGTCTACTAAATGACAACATGTGATAAATATATATAATCTCATATTACACTGTATGTTGATATCATTGCCACTTTCAGATGTATGATTCTAAATGCACTGTGACTGCCTGGTGCTGGGCACTGGGTGAACCACGTCATCTGTTCTCTCCCCACCCTTCGTTCCTAAATCTGGAGGTCTGGAGGATGCTGGAGGGACAGCGAGGTGAGACCCAGACTGTGAGGTTAGGGAGAACCGCTCCGCATTAAATATTTACAAATCCTCAAGGTCAAATCAGGAGATAACCTGACACTGAATAGCTGGGTGCTTGGGGGATATGCTGTTACTGGCCCCCTCTGAGACAGGCCAGGGTTTGGAGTAAAGGAAGAGTGGTAGCCATGCCTTTATAATAGTAATCGTAATGTAGAGGCCTTATCATGTCAGGACCAGCAGGGAGTCCCTCTTGGCTCTGTGGGTAGCAGTCAGAGCTGTGCGCTGCGAGGCAAAATTGAATTACTTTAGTGTTGACATCAGTCTGTGCCTGCATGCGTGTTTGTGTGTGTGTGTGTGTGTGTGTGTGCGTGTGTGTGTGTGTGTGTGTGTGTGTGTGTGCAGTCCAATATTGGACATGCAGGCTCTTTGCCTGTTTTCTCAGGACTTGTGGAGAGAATACCATTGAACTGAACAGAATGTAATTTTGTCAGACAGGACCGTGGTCTAGACCAAGCACTGGTGTTTTATTGGAGGAATGATTCCTGATATCGCACTGATAAGAGTGACTCACACTTCTCCCACCAAAGTCAATTGTATTTCTAAGACCAAATTACCTAATTCAGGAACTATTGAGAAATGAACGAGAGAAAAATACCCTGTCATTTAATTAGCAGAAGAGTCTGATTCTGCTTTCAGCCTCTGGAAATTAGGTCCAATTGCATTATATATACATTCCACATTCTATTCTACCACATTCGCTATTAAATTAATTTTATTACATGAATCCATATGTTCTCTGTGCCCTGCGCATACATTCTACAACCTCATAAATCCAAGGAGAACAATCCAGTTGCCTATTTATCATCCTAGCTGTTGTAAAGTTAAAGCACCCACCACCAGCCAGAGACATCTTCACAGGTCACGGCTCTGTTTCACCACCTCTATGCCGACCCCCCCCCCCCCCCCCCCCCCCCCGTGCCTGACAGGAAGATTCCCCGTCCCTTCAGAAGCTAATATGATTTACTGTCAGCAAGGGGCCTAAAGACCATGCCAATCATTGCAGGCCTGTGTTTGCGTTCCCCTTTTGGGCACACAGGTCAGTAGCGCTGTCACAACACACGCATCTCTGGCCGTGCTCTGAACAAGGGCACTGCCCTCAATCACTGTGGCTGGCCCCTTCAGGGGGGGAAGCGGCTCTGTCTGTCTCCCCTGTCACACGTTCGGGAATCCAGCGGCAGCAGCAACAGAGGAGGCTGCTTCAGCTTCAGAGTCCTGCCGGCGGGGCAACGGGACCCTGAAAGGGCTGGTTTCTCTCCTCCCGCATCTGTCTGCAGGTACTTTGATACTCCGCACAGGAGAGACCTTCCTTCCGCCCAGGAAACGTCTACAAGCGAAAGCTTTTAGTTTCGTCTGAGAGTCTCTCTAGTGTTTCTCTGAGTGCTGAGAGGCCAGTCCTGGATCTGTGGTCACTGAGGCATAAAAGGCTATGCCAACCCTCTCTCTGGAGCCAGTGCCTGCCCGAAGCCACTGATTCTGCTGCTGAAAACCCCTCTCTCTGTATGACTCTAACATGCGGGCTGACAGCACAAGGTGTTCTATATATGGACCAAGTACTCAGCTCCCTGTACGTTATACTTGTGCTTCTGTTGCCTTCAGCATAGTTGAAGCTATGAGCGTTCTGATTCGCTGGCTCGTTATGAACATTCTTGATGGGGTTTTTTCTAAAACTGAACATTCTAAAACCAGCATAGAAATACAGCGAGTTCTAGAACACTGGAACTCTCTATAAGTAGCTGGAATTATTATCCGGTCACAGTCTAGAATATCTGTGGTTGGCAGCGCCTAAGGACCTTCTAGCCATTCTCAGATGTGGCACTATTGCACTCTTGAACAAGGCTGTAAACCTGCTGTAGTCTGTGTGCAGCTGTATAAATGGGGCCTTTCCTCGAGTAATAGCACTTGATAAGCAACTATGCTGAAGTGGATGGTCCTGCTCAGAGCAATTTGCATGGCTTACAATTTTTACATGTTATTCGTTTATACAGCTGGAAATTGACTGAGGCAATTCTGGGTTAAGTACCTTGCTCAAGGGTACAATAGCACTGGCCTACTGTGGAATTAAACCTGCAACCTTTCAGTTGCAAGCTCTGCTCATTCAGGCTCATGCTTACCTGATTACATTGAAGAGGGAGCTGATAGCAATACTATGCTTGCAGTATAGCTACAGCCTGTGTCATTACTGGAGATGGGATTGTGTTTAAAGGTGTGCACTGGCTTTCTTTCAGCGATGAAGTCCGTCCATCGGCGTTAAAGCTCCTGCCGCGTCCTGCAGTCTTGGAAAGTGGCGGCAGGTTCAGTGCGGTGCACCGGGCAGCGTATCTCACAAGGTGAGTAAAAGGGAACACACCTGAGCGGAGATTGATTTAAAACTGAGCAGAGAAGGGGAAAGGGCGTTCACCGCAGAAGGTGGAAAGGAGTCAAGGTTATCTGCAGTCAGTAAGCGATGCAGAATGGCTTCCCTCTGGGGCCCTGCGCATCGACCAGTGTTAGCCCAGGACGCATCATCAAGACCAGCTGGGATTAAAGATATCTCTGAGTTGGCGCGATCCACATGTGATTACAGTGTGTGTGTCTGTTTACACGCAGCCTTGATACTAGATTTAGGCATTTCCGAATCAGGAACTGCACATTTTTTTGTGGGTCAAAAAATGATTTTCCGATTTTTCACCAAGTGGTCTGGGTTTTTTTCCTCCTGTTTTGTCAATTCCTTCTAGAAAATGGTCTTTGTCACTAAAAATGCACTATAACACATACTTTTTAATCAATTTTATAAATGACAATAAATGACTCACTCTTTTAATTACTTCATTTGGAAAAAGTTAGTAGCCAAAAATATAAATGTAACTTTGTAATTTTAGTACTTGCAGGTTACTCAGATATGTGTATGTAGAGGCAAAATATGCAAGGATGTTTATTAATCACACAATGGTTTCGAAGCTTATCATGTATGGATGGACATCATCCATTCATTTCTTACATTGAACTAATGCAGTGTACATGTGGTATCTGGAGCTTCTTTAGTTATTTTTGAAGAAGTCTACGGTGTGAAATTAGAGGAGAGATATTTATTCTGGAACAGCTAAAACAGCTGTCGTTGGCTCTTTGGCTGTTTCCCCCCTGAAGCTCTAGTACAGAGAGGGCTCCAGGCTTGCTTTATCTGGGAAGATCATAATGGTTAGGAAAGAAACAGAAACACACACACACACACACACACGCACACACACACACACACACACACACACACATACACACACACAGACACACACACACACACACACACACACACACACACACACAAACACATACACATACACTTACTGTTAATTCTCATTTCTAGTCACTGCATTCTTACAATCCTGTCTGGTCACCTCGCTGTTTTTTTAACTGTTGTTTATTTTTGCTTGATCTCCTCCTTAAGTCACCTTGTTATGACTGCCAGAAAGCGTGAGTCTCTGTTTGGACTCGGTGCTAATGTGCGTCGTCCCTGTCCCTGCTGTGCCGCCCCCCCCACCCCCCCCCCCACCCCCCCCCCCCCCGGACAGGCTCACAGGAATCCTGTCATTAATTCAGTCTCCATCGCTGCATGGCCCGCAGGGATTCACCTCTGGGAACCACTGCGGGTAGAGGCAGGAGCTGTGCTGTAGTGTGGGGCTGACGAGTGGGGAGTGGGGGGAGTGGGGGGGGGGGCAGTGGGGGGGGGGTTTGGTGAGTGGTGACTGTTAAAGGAAAAAATGATGTACCTTAGTTAGCTGAGAAATGATTTTTCTCAGACGTTGTAAGTAGGGCTGTCTGTATACACCTGGACTGCATCCCAGGTGACGTGATGGAAAAGAGGTGGCAGAGTGATGTGGTGGTCGGGAACAGGTCTCATAAACCCGGAGGTTGCTCGTTCAATTTCCAGGTGGTGTGCTGCTGCCATATCCTTGAGCGAAGTACATTGCCTAAATTTCTCTGGCAAACCCAAAGCTGCGTGAGGGGATTATATATAAACCATGTTTAGTGGGTTATGTGGTAATGTGACGAAAGGGTTTCCCAGGGTACACTGATGTCACAATGCTTACAGAGAATACTCGTTTTCCATTGGACCCTGAGACCTGCAGTATTGTAGGCAATTGCTGTGTCGTTATCCGCTCAAGACAAAATGATAGCAGGAGTGTTCTCTCGGATTTGGCGGGAAATTTGTGTTTTGTGGCGCCTTAGACACAATCTGTTGTTTACCAGTGTATATACAATTTATTATGCTATGCATACATTTATGCAATACATTTTACAAACGACATAGCTGATTCTACCATACTTTGTTTTTTTAACATCACAACGCGCAATAAATTCAAAATATAGCATAAATGATAGGGCCAACAGTCAATATTACTACAAGAATTAATGCAATGCACTTTACATAAATTAAAAATACATTCCTTATGAGTTAGATTTGAGCGTTTCATGCATCTGGTGCTTTTTTCACAAGGGACGAGCTAGTGCCTGGAGGAGACATACTTCATATGAAGTTGCTAGTCTCAGCTACCTAAAAATACGGTCGGGCACGTAGAGGTCTCAACAACAGTCTGCATAACTCATTAAGGGAACAAATGACAGATGAGCCAGCTTTTATGGTCAGTCATTTTTGCAGTGATAACAGTGAAGCAGAATACCCTTGTGTTTTGTGACAAATTAGGTGAGAGCTACCTATTAGAAAATGCATTCTAAGCTTGATACATGGTGAATGAATCTCTTGTAGTAGCCATCGCTAATGCGGTGAAAGGCGATGATGAATGATTCCATCGATTTTTTTTTTTTTGTGTCATCATTTGTTTTGCTCTGTTTGTACCTCAGCAACATATACGCTTTCATGTCAACATCCCCAGCGAGAACACAGTCAATTAACCAAGTATCACCTTAATCTGACAATTAAGGATAACATCAGTTTTCATCCTTAAACAGGCAATCCAGTACTTTTTCTGTGAATGTGCACTAAGCTTACTTGCAAGTATATTATGAATGAAATTCATTTCCAAATGTCAGCCTCAAGACTATGATGTTAATTTAGATTTTAATATGACCTTATGCAGCAGTTAATAGTCCATAATAGAGAATCGTTGGCAAATCGTTTATTTTATTGCAGCTTTGATGATGCAGACCTCTGACAGTAATAGAATGCATGAAGAAGTCTGTGTTAGATTCTGAATCAGATTTCAGACTGATTCACTGTCAGAGCCAACGGGATAGCTGTGTTTAGCCTGATAGGAGGGCACATCTGAGGTGAATAATCATATCAGGCTTGTTTGTGCGGTTTTTGTAAAACGGATGGCTGCAGAAAGCAAAAGCTGAGGCCAGCTGTTGTAGCCACTGAAGCCCCAGCCCTCTCGGTTTCATAATGCTCCCATTCACCTCAGCTAAACAAGGGGCCCAGAAGGTGCTCAAATGATGCAAGTGAAGTAAATTACCCTCCTACCTACCCACACACACACACACATGCACGCAGTATACAGTGCCTTCAGAAAGTATTCAGACCCCTTCACATGTGATGTTTCAGTTTTTTATTTTTAATTAATTTGCAAAAGTGTCTAAAATCTGGTTTTCACTTTGTCATTATGGGGTATTGAGTGTAGATTGATGAGGGGAAAAATTCAAACAATTTTAGCAAATGGCTGTAACATAACAAAATGTGAAAAAATGAAGGGTCTGAATACTTTCTGAATGCACTGTATATACTATGAGAAATAATTGTTCCTGAAACAAATTATTCAAAAGAAGTCAAAACAGAATGATTCATAATACTGTATCTAAGTCCATTTTTTGTTTATTTATTTTTTCATAAATTTTCATGCAATGTGCATCAGCGCAAAGACATTTCATTAGTAAGGAAAGAAAACAAGCAAAACACAGACAGACACTTAATCTGTGCACAGCAAGGACTTGGCTGAGTGATGGGCTCCATTACAGTGACTCCAGTATAACGTCTTAAGTGGTCTTAGAGTGATGATGTAACATATTAAAAACTAGCATGCTCAACTACTGGCTTTAACTTGTGAACTGAGTGGCACCTAGGTCCTGTTAACAACGTAGTTACCAGCATTACACTCTTTGCTGTGACCATAGCAGAGAATAACTTTGTGATGGGAGGAATATGTCTTCAGATCTGCTAGCTCTCCAACCAGGCAGAAGGAGGGAGAAGAGGGCACCACGGCCAGGGGTTCCTGTTCAGGATTAACTCATGTGCTGTTTGATCATGTTCAGAGCAGTGTGTCTCGCGGTCTGGGCACTGTGTGGTCCTGTTTCTCCTCCCTCTGTAGATCAGTAAAAATAGGTTCAACACCTGACACTAAATCAGTGTTCCGTACTACTTTAAAATCATCCTTGGCGCATTCCTGAGACAAAGGAGTGATGTTAAATGTTTCCCAGGACACTGAATCAGAAAAACTGCTTTGAAAGTCAATTACATCCCTTAACTCAAATTATGATGCAGCACGCGTTTCCTAATAGTGACAAGGGGAAACTCCTTTTCTTTAACTTAGAAAGAAAGAAAAATGTCATCTGGCACAGAATCTTGTACAGTATGTAATCTTGAACAACAATTGTTGGTTGCTTGCTGCACGGCAGAATTAAGCTGGCACAGGAAAGATCCCAGCTTGTCAGCTCAGCCTTTCTCCATCTAAAGAATAGTGTAAAATACAAAAATCTTTCATATTACATATATACAAAAAATGTTACACATTACAAATAAAAGGGACCAAGAATCATGTATTACAATAAAGGGGATGCTTTGCAGATGTCCACTTGCTATGAACGTTGCTATGGACATGAGCTGTATGAACATTCCATTCTATAACAAAATTACACAAACATTTTCAAACACTTTGTACGCAGTGCAGTGGCCACAATAGTGAACTTTTGATGACCATTGTTGCATCGCATGAACATTCCATAGAATTCAGTATTCCACACTGAGGGTCTGGTGAAGGCCGCAACAGACCTATATGACTGTTTATTCGGGCCCCGGGAGTGCCAGAGCACAGCACTGTTCAGCCTCTCTCCTGCTTTTAAAGTTCTGCACCTTGCCAATCCTGCCTGCTCCCGCCTGTCTTTCCAGCTTGGCAGCTGCCTGTTGTTCACAAAGCCGGAAAGATGAAGCGTTCAGATATGGGAAACAAGGCATCGGGGACAGAGAGGACCCCGGCTTCCTTAATCCGATCCATCACCACCTGCCCAAGTCTGATTCGGGCTTCGCATCCCTGGAGACAGGTCCAGTCTCTCTACGGACCATCACTGCTGACCCAGAACTGTTCTCCAGAATCTTTGTTTGATTTCTATGTGTGGCTTCACGGAGAGGTGCTCTGAGAAAATGTTTTTTTTTTTTCCACTGGACATACAAGGATAAGAAAGCTGGCTTACAATGTATGAATATTTCTTACCACACTGCAGCATATCGAATACCTTTAGAGAAAAAGTCAAGTCGGTCAATGTCCTTGGACAGTTTTTAGTTGTAGTTTTAGTAAAGCCTTAAAGAAGAGACATATAAGCCCCCCCATCTACTTAAGTCACTACTTAAATCTGAAGCGCCCTGAAAGCAGATTTTTATCTGATGACGCACCACTGGGGAGACAAAAAGCAATCAGACATTTCATGAGAGCAACAGGGATTTGAGTAAATTCTCCTCCTTTTGACCTTACTGATGTCTGTCTCTCTGATGCATTCTCTTTCTTAAAATCAACCCATCGTCAACAAGAACACCAAAAACAGGCTGTACTCGGCATCCTTCCCACTTTGATTTTTCTTTTTTTTTTTTTTACCTCACCTTGTATGATTTTTCTCCTCAGTAGTTTTTCTATTTAACAGCTTTTGTCTGCTGGGAGAGTAGGCGAGACCCTCCAGTCTTTCACAGGTAACAGCCTGAGAGGTTTCTTGAAGCTGCCACTTCTGTTTACACCCAGAAAAGGAGGGAGATTTGTGTCAACGCTCTAATGGAAAAGCTCCCAAAAACACCTGCTCAGGCAGGGGAATCTCACGGCGCTGCATTTGTGTTACTACAGGGGGGCTTATTTATTTATTTATTGTGGGGAAGGATTTGTTTTTTGGGAATATAATAAGATGCCTGCAGATTGTGCTGTCCCTCTGGCAGCCTCGTGGGTACAGCTTTTTGCAGAAAATGAAAAAGTGGAAGTTAACAGCTAACAGCAGCAGGGTCCACCTGGAGAAAGTTTTACTTAACAAAGGCACAGGAGGATTTCGGAAACTACAGGAGAGGCTGCTGTCTGGAGGGTAGGGATGTGCATCTCCATCACTGAGGCCGATGCGGTACGCATCTCGATGCATTAGGGATACATATGAAGCAACTACTAATGCGATATGATATGATTCACCCCTATGGCGATGCAGTGTGATTCAATACGATTTGATTCAACACAATGGGGTTCAACGTGATATGATGTGACGCAAAAGAATATGATGATATGCAATTCAATATGATACAGATAGTTTGATTTTATTTCTTTGGTTCTTCTTAAGCAGACAGCAAATCATAAATTAACTTAAAAAGTGCCATTTTTACTTCACATATTTGTTTCTGTAGTACTGCAACTCACTACGCATCTCATTTATGATGTTTTATGCCGCTTCAGGTGAGTACTTAAGTTAGTTGTGCTGCCCGTGTACTTTGTAGTGGCAGGGCACATTCTGCAAATTGCATGCGTCTTGACAAATTGTCCATCTCTCTTGAAAAATCCGAAGTGTCGCCAAACATTTGATTTGTAGCAATTCGGTGGAACATGTAGCTCTTCCTCCTCCATGATAATCTGTGATTTGCCTGGGCACGCCTCCAACTCGGGCGAGATTGGCCGAGAGACTTGACAAGAATTGGTCACTGACAGCAGTGGAGATGAGAGACCGCGCTTGAGAAACAGTTTAGAGAGGAGGAATCAATCTAAATATAAAATTATAGGTCACATTTCTAAATAGTAAAGGTATAGGGCCTCTACTAACAATTATATTTAAATAAATCGGATTTTACCGATGGAATGATGTTAGAAACGATGCACCTGGAGTTCATCCCAAATTGTATCCGGCGCACACTTTTTTAATTGGGGCAATTGTGTCGTGAACTTTAATGCTGGAGCACCAATGCAAATTGGTGAATCTTACCATCCCTACTGGAGGGTGTCTTTAAACATGTTTTCTTTCCTCCAGAGCAGACCCCATTAACCTGAAATGTTTAATTTTTGGTGGTTAAAGAGACTGGGAGGGACAGGATGTGCTCAATCTACTGGTCTCACATAGTCTGAACACTGAGTTCACTTGCAGATTCAGGCTGCTGTAGTTCGGTAAATAGCCATGGCCATTAAGCACATTGGTGGCTACCTTACCTGCCTGTACCGCTGTGCTGGGAATGTCTTCTGACTGTTTCAGTGAGGAAGGTTATCAAATTTCAGAAGATCAGTCGTTTAACATGTGAGTGTACAGACCCTCTGAGGATGGCAAGTCGGTAAATGGTGCTACAGTGTATCAGTTTGCTGATGCTCTATCAGAGATTTTATTACATTACACGTACTATTTACATGCATGCTGCTAAATGCATGTAATATATCTGACATAAGTGTGATTGCAATCATATTTATTAGGACACACCTTTCCATACTGGTCCTGAATTTGAGCATTTTAGTGTGATTGAATTAGGGATGCTATGAGGGTGCAGTCTCCTCCATTGAGGAGCCCTTGATAAAAAACCTTTAATATATAGTGATTTCTTCCTGGTCATCCCTAGGCCAAGCACATCCATTAATTAGTATTTTTACTGATAACCTGAGAGTGCATTATGAGCTCTCTTCATTACCTGTAGCACACATGCAACAATTACTCTTTAACTCGATTAAATCTTCATGTTGGACAAATCGGTGGGACAATATTGAGTCATGCGTCATTTGTTCGAGTCACAGTCAGGCTCCTTTGACATTTCACATGTAATGAACCCCTCAAAGATAGAGGCCATTACTTACGCCTCGCCCTTGATCTAAACCCATTCTAATCAGGGGGATAAACACGACAAAACGCTGACAGGTGTCTCCTGATTACAGTTGTGTAATTCATAGTCATACAATATGCTGTACTTGCATGAATAAATGATGTCATATAAGCAGCGATCGAGACATGAGGGGGACAGATAAAGCACAGTCCAAACAGGAGATCACAGCAGCAAGGAAAACCAGCAAAGAAAGTGTGATCACAGACGATGTACAAGGGGAAAAGAAGATTAGACTAAAGCTGGGAAACAGTGAATGGTCCCAGACAGACATGAGTGTGTGATTGTGTGTATGTGTACGTGTACGTGTGTTTTTGTGAGTGTGTGCGTGTGTGTGTGTGCGTGTCTGTGTGTGTGTATGCATGTGTGATTATGTGTGCATGTGTGTGTATGTGCGTGTCCTTTACACCTGACATCTGTTCAATGAGAAGGTAAGTATAGGAAAAAAAATCTTTGTTCATTTTTTTTTCAGCCTGTTTGCAAGATCACTCTCAGATTCTGTTGGCAGCTATCCGATTTTACTGCTACACTCAAGACCAGCTGCTGAGCCGTGCAAGTGTGAGTTCCTACTTGGGCTCTTCGCACTCTAGCTAATTTGTTCCCAGTATTTGAACTAACACACCATTCGGTTATAAAGTTGGTTTTGTGCCACATACTCCTGTCACTTTCTCTGTGCAGTGGCAGGAGGGGCTATCTCCCCTCTGGAAGGCCTTTCTCCAACTCTACTAACGTCTCTTTGTTGATTTGTTTGGTTGGCTCTCCCAGTGCTGTACTCCCCTGCTGGTCGGAGTTTACAGATGCACAATTGTCTTTCAACAGAACTGCATTCAAAAACCCTGTGCAGCGTTACCAGTTTCCTTGCACATCCTACATGTACGTGTATGTTTGTGTGTGTGTGTGTGTGTGTGTGTGCGTGTGTGTGTGTGTGTGTGTGTGTGTACCTGTGCATTTGTGTGCGTGTTGTCTGCTATTAATGACTGTAGTGTGGTTTAGGTGTCATCTTTAAACTGCTCTGGATGGGACAGAAAGGTCCCTGCCCCTTCTCCGCCAGCATGATGCGGATGAGTGGACACCACAAACAGCCTGTCTGTCTCAGGCACCCAGGGAGGAGTTGCGTCTTAGGAAAATGTCCACACTGAAAGGCCCGGTTTACATCACACAGAAATATGACATACTGTCAACAACATGCGAGGCTCGGAAGCGTTCCCCTCAGTTATCACATTTGTGGAAAAAATGGCTGTTTTCTGCATGTGTGATGAATTAGAAATGGAAAAAAATCTGATCATGAAATCTCATGAAATGCATACATTGGGTGTTATGTTGTCAGAAGGAAAGCAGAGAAAAAGAATTTCAAAATTTCGAACTGTTGATATGGATACTGTCATTTCACACATATCAAGATGGTGAAGCAGCTACAGCTTTCTGTGGAAGTGTGGATGCAGGGGTTTGATTCTGTTGTGTAATCATGTTTCTTTTATAATAACAACATCACTATCCAGAGCTTTGCCATTGTACTCCAATGGTGGAATGACCTATCACACTTCATCCATTCTGCTGAATCCCTCACTATTTTTAAGAAACATCTGAAGACATAGCTCTTCCACACGCACCTGATCACCTGAATAGCTACCACTTTAAGTGATTTCTTATGTCCTAAACTCTGTTTTCCTTTAAAAAAAATAATGGTTTATTGCACTTGTGTTTCCACCGGCTAGCTTGTACCTTGCCTGGCCAACTATTGAAACTTGGTCATGCAGCACTTCTAATATTGTGACTCCATGTATGGCTTTCGCTTGTATTGTACTCTGCCGCACTTGTAAGTTGCTTTGGATAAAAGCGTCTGCTAAATCAATAAATGTAATAAATGTAATGTCATGTAAAGTAAATACAAATGTAAATGTAGCATGACAAATATACAGTGACTTCGCCCACCCATTGAAAACTGTTTCCCATTGAAAGGTAAGTTACAGGACCAGAAATTTCAAGCTTCATTCTTGCTTAGCGGAACTGCCCAGCAGTGAAGGTACATACAAACTGAGGGTTCTTCTGAATATCAAAGTATGGCAATCTAGTGAGAAAAGGGGAACCATCTTAAGTACTGAAGGATGGGCTACAGAATGTTCAGAGCTGAGTGTTCTATCACCAGCTCTCCAGTGAGAGATTATGCAGAAAGCACTTCATAGGCCACAAAGGAAGCAGTCCTGTTGGTCGCCTGGGTCAGCTATGGCTCAATGAGATATTTAGCACAGCAGAAGGATTGCAGCTTTATGTACATCTCATTTCTGATGGGGGTAAACACACCACAGATGCTCCCTCGCAAGTGTTTGAGCCTTATGAAATTAACCTCAGATCATTTCAGCATTCAGAATATGCTATGTTCAATACTGTCGACAGGAGAGGTCCCTCCAGTACCATGAGCAATGACAGTGGAGAAATAATGTGAATTCCTTAATAAGGTATGCTAGCCTCTCCCCTGATTACTTAGCAAGGCTGTAGGTTATTACAATGTTAACTCATCTTCTCCCAGCTTTGCCCAGTCTGGCTTAATGATTTTGAAAGCCATTGTTTCTCAGACTCTGCCAATATCTGGAACATCAAGACGAGGCTCAGGTTCCTCAAGGTGCTCTCTACGGTGTTATACCATGTGTCTTAAGCTGGTGGGAGTGGGGGGTGGGGGGAGGGGGGTGACCAAGCAACCACAAAGCAATGAATCTTTATTAAATCTCACCCACACAGGAAGGATTACAAATGCTACAGACACAGGTGGAGATATGCTCCTGGGGGGGGACTGATCAAAAATGAGCTTTCGGAGCCATGTTCTGTCAAAGCTCAGAGACAGACAGAGTCGTCCCTGTTAATTTTCACCGAGTTTCGTTTTAGCTTTGCTTTAAATGTTTTGCTTTGTGCTCAGTTTCCTAGACAGTGAAATCGGCAGCGTGAACAAGCCACACACTGATGAGCTCACAAGATGTTTTTCCCACATCACATACACATGATTGGGGGAAAAAAAGAAATCAGCTTTTCTTTGAGAGCAAGGATGAGAAATAACCCTGTGTACAACCTGTATGAGGTACTGATAGTGGAAAATAATCAATCCAAACTCAAAAAAACCAACTGAATTGAAGGCTGACTATCGCACACAATCTGCACAGAAACGAGGACAAATCTTATTGGCTCAGTAGATCTTCATTTTATTTGAAAAGAGATTAACAGGCATGTGAACAATGTGTTTTGCTGTGTGCTTTGTCAGGTTCCCATTGCTATGGTAACAAAGCTTAAAGTTTAAATACATGCAGACACAGGTGTCACTAACCATTTTCAATTAATCATTGCAAGAAATCTGTCAACAGCAGCTCCACAAATCACCAATCATGATCCGTCTCAAATCCATTTTCAGACATATAATTAAATTTATAGATCACAGGGTGAAATAAGTTAGTTAGTAAATAGATATATCAATAAGCTTTGAATGATGGCAAAGACATAAAGCTTGCACATGAGTATCAAAGATACATATAAGGAAAACCTCATTCAAGAAGCTTTGACCAAAAAGACAGAAAGCGAGTAATAAGGCTGGCTTATAGCATTATGTTACTATCATTTAGCAGACACTCGTATCCAGAGGGATTTGCATGGGTTACAGTTTTTACATGATATCTGCTTCAACAGCTGAATACAAGTATTTACTGAAGCAATTCTGGATTAAGTGCCTTGCCCAATGGTACAGTAACAGTGGCCCAACAGGGAATCAAACCAGCAACCAGCAACCGGGGTGGCAGTGTAGCATAGTGGTTAAGGAGCAGGACTCGTGACTGAGAGGTTGCTGGTTCGATTCCCCACTGGGGCACTGCTGATGTACCCTTGGGCAAGGTACTTAACCCACAACTGCCTCAGTAAATATCCAGCTGTATAAATGGATAACATTGTTTAAAAAAATTGCGACTGGACACATGTAAGTCAGACAATGTAAGTCACTGTGGATAAGAGCATCTGCTAAATGCCAATGATGTAATGTAATGTAACCTTTCAGTTAAGAGTCCTGCTCCTTACCACCATGCTACACTGCCATACCTCTGGCAGGAGGTGGAATGCTGGACTCTGGGTCTACCAGAAATAGCCTGGTTGTACAGTTAAAAGCTTGATGCACACCTCAAATGAGAATCTTTGACTGGATTTCCCCTGTAACGGTGTGGGACAACATGCCATGTGAGAGACAGGGGTGCATGGTTGTGGACTGTGGTGGAAAGCCGCACCTGTTCCTGGGTTTGACAGTCTAAAAACACAGAGGAGACAGTGGTGTGGTCTGCCAGAGTTGCTGGACTTCCCTCTTTGAGTGGCCTGTAGAAGTAACTGAATGATCACCAGAAAGCAGTGTGGGGGAAAAAAAATCAGCTTTTCTTTGAGAGCAAGGATGAGAAAAAAAAACTTGCGTACAGCATGTATGAAGTGCTGATAGTGGCAAATAATCAATCCGAACTCAAAAAAGCCAACTGAATTGAAGGCTGACTATCACACACTATCTGTACAGAAAAGAGGACAAATCTTATTGGCTCAGTAGATCTTCATTTTATATGAAAAGACATTAATAGGCCTGAGCACATGAACACAAGAATTTGTCAATGATAAAATGTTGGACAGCTCTGCATGACAGCTTGTTGATTCATTTACTGCTCTGAATTTTTACAGGACACATCAAAAAAATGGCAAGGAATCCATTTATGTTTTTAGCTGCGAACTCTGTGTGTTCACTTTTGCACAGGGAACATACTTTCCCTCAATGGTTTCATCTTGCAGCGTTTTATGGGCTTTTATTAAAAGGCCATTATCATAACATTATTTCTGTGTTGCATCGGAACATAATTTGTTGCCGACAATTAAAAAAAAATTAAATGTCTAACAGTGAAAGACATATTGTTCTCCATGAGATTAATGTTGATTGTGCCACGATATGAAAACCCAGTAATAAGTTAAAAAAATATGATTGCAGTTGTCTTTGTGGCTGACCTTTTTAAACTCATCGTTGCTTCATTATTATTGCTTTTCATTACCGTGCAATAATAGCAAACCTGGTGGAAGAAGGAGCACCGACGTTTTAATGATATTCTAATGTCCTATTACTTTCGGAAAGGACAAAAACAAATAAATAGTCACCTCTGCCACCGTTTGCCTTGCCCAGCGATGTTGTTCTCTGCGGTAATCTGTTGCATTTCCCTCAAGAGCTATTTACCATATGAAATGCCTGCCCTTTTTCATTAAAACAGTTTTCCTCTCTATTAGCTGCACAGCACAGAATGATAAAAACTAGATAAACTTTCCCCATCCACGTTGTAGCGGCAGTAATTTGCCCTCTCTAGAAGCCGAACACAGCAGGGGGAGTCTGGCTGGCTGCTGCTGAAGGACTCGGTAAAGGTACAGATGTGAAGTGCCGCTGACACCAATGACCCGTTTGTAACATGGAGGGCAGGCCTCTTGGATCTCCATCACTCAGACTCTGAGGTATAGAGACACTCGGAGCGGTTCTTAACCAAACAGAGCCACACAGCTGGAGTTCTCTTCACCGAGAGACCCGGGGACGCTACTGTACCTCTTATGACCAAACAAAGTCGAACTTCAAACCTTGACTCACCTTTGACCTACCCAATGGGACAGAGGTAAAAATGAAAAGTTGGAGTTAAACCTGAGCAGAAGGGTCCAAGTCCTGATTATATACATGGTCCAGATGAGAGAAACATGGCTATGTGATAATGTTTGGGCAGCAGTGTAACATAGTGTTCAGGAGCAGGGTTTGTAACCAAAAGGTTGCTAGTTCAATTCCCTGCCAGGCCACTGCTGTTGTACCCTTGGGCAAGGCACTTAACCTAAAACTGCCTCAGTAAATATCCAGCTGTATAAATGGATAAAATTGTAACCTATGTAATTTAATCTGGATAAGGGTGTCTGCTAAATGACAATAATGTAATGTAAAGCAATGTTTCAGTTCAGTCTGTGGTGATGTTGTAGACGATGCTGGCGCGTCCATATAGGCGAAGTAGGCAATTGGCTTGGGACGGCACTTTAGCAAGGGCGGCAAAATGTGGGCCAACCAGGGGCCAACTATTCAAAGAGTATATGAATTGCTGAAGAATGTGTCAATCACGCTTCACCTGCAGCCGCCCCCCCCCCCCCAGCTCTCACGAGCCATGACTGAGGATAAGGAAAGCGGCATGTCTAAACGACCAAAATTATCTGGCTGTAAATATAAAAAGAGGAGACTATTGAAGGAGCAAGCACCCCAAAAACAGAGGGATTTGTTGTTAAAATATATTGATCCCTGTAAAGAATTTGGAACCAGGTTATTGGAGTTATTATGCAGACCTGTTTGCTGCGTTATTTGTACATGGATCTGCAAAATGCCCGCATATTGCATCATGCATACTTTAATATTGTTGACACTTTGAGCACGCTAGCATTGCACTAGACTATTTGCGTTATGTGTATGGCATATTGGCGTTTGTGTGTTGTTGCTGGTATGGTACGTTGCAAATAGAGGGGCGGCATAATTGTTTTTCGCCTAGAGCGGCAGAAGTGCATGTGCTGGTCCTGGTTGTACTGAAATAAATAGACAACATACTGTACACACCTATTAGTGTGTATACCTATTACTACAGGTGCTGGGTAATCGAAATGCCTTGCACTAGACTGTGAACTTCCCTGCTTATATAGTACTTACACGCATACAGTTTTGGCAGGGTTGTGCCACTGTGGGCTTGTTAAAATTGTGCTGCAGGATGGGAACTAGTCGAATGTGGTCAGCTGTCTGGGATCCAGCCAAAGCGTAGGAGGAGAGTGTTAACCACGGGCCACCTCGGCTATCCTCCAGACAGCCCGAATTTGTGAAATCATTAGATGCTAATGGTTATATATGTGAACACGAGCCCTAATTGCCCTGCTCCCCTAAATGTGCTTTGTGGAGACCGGCTGACAATCTCCAGAGAGGTAATTACTGCTAACTAACAAATAAATGAAACTAAATTGAATCGAATGATCTGATTTCACCTCATCTCTGAGCCTTCCAGACATGTGTCGTGTGTGTGTAGTGTGTGGCATAACGACTTGTTGGTTGGCATTTTAATTAAATGTTTCAGGGCCTTGTGTTTTTTAAAAATGAGGCCGAAGGGCACAGATCTCTCTGATGTAAGTGTTGTGCAATGTAAGTCCAGAAGGCTTCTGCCAGGCATATTTAATTTCATCACACATTTTCTTTTTACTGCTTGCATGATTCATACACATGGAAATGGCACATTTCTGCTTGTTGATCCATGAGAGATTTAAACAGCTCCAATATATATTTCATTCAAAGCCCATTGAGGCAGAGAGATTGAAAACATCAATGTGTTGACATGTCATGGATTGGTGAATTTGATGCTACTCAGAAAGGCCTTACTGGATGAGATTTCCGGTGCATCAGTGCTTAGATCAGACAAACAAGACGAAACTGATTCATTGAGGTTTGAGGTTTGAAGGTTTGTGTAGGCTGCTGTGATGAATCAGTCCCAACTATATTAAGTTCTCAAAACCAATTAATTAACACTAGTTCTGGAACAATTCCCCCAAGAAGGCTGAGTGTGGTTTTCATGGTTAGCCTGCAGAACGCATTACATTAGAAATTAGGTTATAGAGGGTTTTTTTGTGCCTGTGTGTTGAAGCTAAGAAATAAAACGCTGTTACAATCCCCATAACATTGCTAAGAATATCTAGGAAAGTGAGGTGTGGAGGTGAAGAGGTGCACAGGTGTGGAGGTGAAGAGGTGCACAGGTGTGGAGGTCTGGGAGTAGTGAACCTGCTCCACTGTAGACCATCCTAATCTCCAGCCCCAGCAATAAGTGGAGGTGGAGCTCTGACAAACCGTGGAAGGAGAGAAAGTGAATGAATCAGCGGTGTGCTGAAGCAAAAGGCTTTAACATCAATTAACAAGGCAGCTGGCATTTCTTAGCTTAAATTCAGCTTTTTAGTGCAAGGAGCTAAATTCACCATTCAGAGTCCTGGGAAAAAGGACAGGTATTTAAAAGCACCAACATTTCCACACAAGAAATGTGTTCTTGAAGATCCATTCTGCTTACAGTTTGACCTTCTTTTAATTAAAGCTTGCATTGCCAACAGTTTTGGTCAAAGAATAGAGGTCTTTTATTAATTACTAAATTAAGGGAATGGCCTGGTTTATGTTTGTTTCCTTTGTGTGACTCCATCCACCACCAAATTGCCCATTCAATTGCTTTTTATGCCTCTGAGCTGTCAGCAAGGCCCAATATTCTCACATGAGGAAATGTGAATATTTTTGGCAAGGTCTTTTAGTATTTGCTCATAAAACCTTGCCTCTTTCTCTGAAAGAGACAGAGGAGAGAGAGAGAGAGGGAGAGAGAGAGAGAGAGAAAGAGAAGGAGAGAGAGAGAGAGGGGAGAGAGGGGGGAGAGAGAAAGAGAGAGAGAGAGAGAGAGAGAGAAAGAGAGAGAGAGAGAGAGAGGGAGAGAGAGAGAGGGAGAAAGAGACAAAGAGAGAGAATTATATCATACTGCCCCGTTTATGTGATGACAGGAGATTAAAGAGACTGTGGAGCTGGGGATCATTACCTGGGATAAAGTTGTGGGAATCCATACCACAGAGCATGTGACCATTGTTAGCTGACAGCCACAGCCATTCAGAGGATGGGCAGTGAGCACAAGCTCAGGCAGAATAAGGTAGATGTACAGCAGAGAGACTATATGCATATACAATATAGAAAAAAACCACCCAATTTTTCAACAACAGTGTAAACAAAGTGCTCTCTAAGATTTCATTGTGTAAGAATGAATTAATGTGACTCTTGTATGTAGTGAAATCTGTATTAAACATGTAGCAAAATTGCTGATTTATTTTAATTTCACTTTGCTTTACTGGCATCTCTTTTGAGGACATTCGTTTTACATAAAAACAGTGGCCGGTGCATAAGTGCACATTACAGAAGAGAAGAAGCAGGTGTTTCATATACAACTCCTTACCTAAACTTACAAAAGCTTACAGAGAAGGTAAGGTACTTTAAACTACAGTCAGTACAAAACATTATAACTTATAGGAACATTATTGAAAAATAATCATTAGTAACATCATGGGGAGTAACATCAAGGTTTTTTTATTTTTAATTTTTTCTGTTAAAATTTTAGCCTGTATGAAACATTTCTACATGTTACATACTGGTTGGATGTGATGTTTTAATATTTAATATAAGCTAACATATACAGCATCTGTCTGCCCTATCAATCCTAATTCAATCCTGCTAACATACATAATACAGCTTTGAGAGAAGATGAATATGAATGAAATGAAAATGAGCCAGCAAATTTAATATAAAAAATCTCTCTGGAGGTGCAACTAATCTACTTACCATTAGGGTGAAAATGGACATGGGGAATATTTGAAAAAATGTGCCATTCGGCCTTGATGCAAATCAAAGCTTTGGCATGTATGTTAATGTAATAGAAATGGGAATTTCAACTTTAAATGAAGTCCAAAGATACAGTAGTTTGATTCCAGTCATATATTTTAAAATGAGCAAAAAAATTCTTCTTCGGAAATAGCGATGTAATGTCTTGCATTTCTGTCCTTGAAGTTTCACATTTTCATTTGTCTAAAAAAACACTTGTCGGCAATTCAAGGTATGAATGTGAATCTGGACTGATTTACAAGTGCTACCCTAACCCTACCCCAGGATACAAATTGTAGAATTCCCCGATAATGAAATCCATGTTCATGTGAGGTATGTATTTGAGTGCGATATACATTTTAGTATGTAATTACATTAAAAATGACACTTTTCTATGTGTCCTTTGTTGTGTTTATTGTTGACTTTTTTAATTCAGGAAGGAACTTTCAGACAGCTGCCATGGAATTGCCAAACCTGGCTAAACCATATTGTGCACTAGATACAATCACCCCTCATTGCTTACCTGGTTATTATCATTCTCCTCATTCCTGTACTGAGATGTCCTCAGGACAGTCAACAACACTAGTCAGGAGTGACCTTTTCCTTGGACTTCAAAGTGAAGTGAACTTTTCCCCCCACTACTGACATCTGTCCTTCTACTGAATTTTTGAAGCTGATACAGTGATTCCTTAATGCCAGTAGTCTGTCTGAGGACTCAGACTCCCTTATACTTTTTAATGTGTGATTTGCTCCGTTGCATTCCATTGCAATATATTGCATTCTTTGCACAAATTTTACATGCAGTAGTTCCTGACTAGATTAAGTCTGACTTCATTTGAATGGACCTGCAATTGTAGTTGACATGCTTAACTTACAAAGGCATCAACAGTCTTTATAATGGTAATTGTTTGTGCATGCTGGAGATCTCCAAAGTTTTCGATATTAGATATTTAGTGCTACCTAATATGGCATCATGGTTCTATATGATGTTTTTCTTTTTTTTCTTCTTTTTTTAAAAAAAAAAAAAAATTCTCTGCAAAGACTGCTGAGGTTTGGATAAAAGATCACAGATCTGATTGCTTTGCCCTGGTGTAGCTAATCTAGCATTAGCCACACAGGAGCCGCACAGATGTTCGGACTAAGAAAAGCACTTTAATGGCTTTCCTGATATGGTTCTGTAGGGCATCTCTTTGATAACTCTAAATCCACACGGCAGCTGTCGTGTGCCACCAAACAGCAAATACAGCCTCAAAGAAGGCTTTCATATCCTTTACACTGAAGATGGCCACTCCACAGAATATAATACTTTCAGCAGTTGGTCACACGTACCAAAGAGAGAGAAAGAGACAGAGAGAAGGGAGGAAGGAAAGAAAGAAATTTATGTACAAGGGTAGAAAATTGTTGTGTTTTCCAGAGAGACAGCCTCCACACTTCACAAATATCTATGGTGTTGTGCTGAGCTGTAGAGTGCGGTTTTTGTGCAAGGGAGAGAGGCATTGTGGGACAGCTGTGAGAGAGGATGGATGGCCTGTTCTCGTGCTTCAGGGTGACACAGCGGGGGAGATGAGACTGGTCTCCTCCGAGAAAGGAGCAACCAGAGGGCCGCTGCCAGGACAGGTCTCACAGTGCTTAGCTGTGCCTGCGAACAGATAGGTGTGCACCTGTCAAGTTCAGAGTTTCTCTTTTCCGAGCAACATTAGCGGCAGCTACTACCCAGCTTCAGACCAGCATCTAACCAGCTTCAAGGCTGGGGAAACTGTGTGGTATAGAGAGGTAAGAAAAAATTTGGTTTGATTCCTCACTCGGGCACTGCTCTTGAACTCTTGGGGCGAGGTAGCTAACCCAAACTGCCTCATTAAATATCATTTACATTTACATTTACATTTATTTATTTAGCAGATGCTTTTATCCAAAGCGACTTACAAAAGTTCATACAGTAAGTATAGCGACAGTACGGGGACAGGATGTGTACAGTTCCACAATGAGACAGTTCTCAGCTGAGAGCAAGGTCTGTTTGAGGACGCAGTACTATCAGATTTGTACAACTACAGCGTATAGGGCAACTAATACGATACACCTTCAAACAGCAAACTTCAACAACTTCAAACGGCGCGATGAGCATCAGGGTAAAGGTGGCAACAAGAAACAATTTAAAAAGCACAGCAATTTACGACAGCACTGATTGGAGGTCAGTCCAGGTAGAGTCTGAAGAGGTGCGTCTTCAGGCCCCGTCTGAAGGAATGGGGTAATGGAGCTGTCTGTAGCGGGACAGGGAGTTCGTTCCACTGGGGAGCGATGTAGGTGAAACGCTGATGTCTGGCAGAACGAGCACCTCCTGCCTTGACCATGCAAGGAGCGAGGTGTCCAGTTGCTGCTGAGCGCAGGGGTCGGGCTGGTGTGTAGGGCTGGATGAGTTCTTGGAGGTAGGCAGGGGCTGTCCTGTTGATTGCAGAGAAGGCGAGGGTTAGGGTCTTGAATCTGATCCTGGCAGCGACAGGAAGCCAGTGGAGGGATTTAAGCAGGGGAGTAACATGGGAGAAATTGGGGAGGTTGAAGATTAGTCGGGCAGCTGCATTCTGGATGAGCTGGATGAGCTAAATATCCAGCTGTATTAATCGATAACATGCAAAAATTGCAAGGCATGTAAGTCACTCTGGATAAGGACGTCTGCTAAGTGACTGTCTCACGAGACCCATGCTTCCTCTTCTCCCTTCCACTTCTTCAGCTGATTGGACAGCACACTGAAGGTGCCCCTTGGTACTCCGTATTCCACAGCTTTCCACCAGAGTCAGACTGGTCCCTCCACCAGTTACAAAACAATCTCTATTTGGAAAGGACAGATGGCAAGGCACCCCACACACAGACAGCATCTTTTGTTGAGCCAAAAAGTAGATTTTTTTCTTTTATAAACTGCACGTACAGAGAATTGATGGGGGTAAAACAATTTTTTTTTGGTTTTTTTAAAAAGGGGGTTATTATCTCATAGGCCACTGAAAAAGATTTGGCCATCATTTCTTCAGTCACACTGGATGTTTTTTTGATGGACTGATACCTGATTCTACTGAAGACACAGCTCTTCCGCTCTCACCTGAGTACCTGAAATACTAACCCCTAAAGGAACTTCTCATGAAACTGTCTCCTATAAGTATAAAATAAAATGATAATAAAAATATAATTTAAAGTTTTAACACACTCGTTAGTTTAACCTGCTAGTTTGTACCTTGCCTGGCCAACCATTTAAGCCCAGTCATACAGTGCTTCTATTGTTGACTCCGAATGGTTTTTCGCTTGTGTTATACTCTGCCTCACTTGTAAATCGCTTTGGATAAAAGCCTCTGCCAAATGAATAAATGTAAATGCAAATACATGTTATCCATTTATATTTACTGAGACAATTTTCGGGTTAAGTAACTTGCCCATAGGTTCAATGGCACCAGCCCCAGAAGGGAATCAAACCAGCAACCTTCTGGGTATGAGCCCACTACACCACGACAACATATTTCATGCTGGGTGTCTAACTCCTCTGGTGGCTCTATCTAAATGTACCGCAGTACAGAGGCAGCAGAATTTATATTTATGAAGAATCCAATCATAGCCAGCAAAACTGGCAACAAAGACCGGGATCATGTACGGGTAGTGAAAAATACCTTGAAGGTATTGATCTGTGATAATTTTTTTCTCAAAAGCCAACACACTCATAGAGTGTGTATTGTAAATACCTTTCTATTCATTTTTATTCATTTCCAGAACACTCAAGTTAGTTTCTAAAAAAATACCTACATCTTCTGTTGTCTTCTTGTCACTGGTTGAGCATAGCTCTGTCAGATTAGTGTCACCATATAATAAGTACTTGAATTAATGTCCTCTTTCTGGCTAGGATGGGACCAGGATTGTCATTTACAAATGTGTATGATGAATTCATACAGGTGTCTTAACATCCAACAATAAATGTTCACAGATGGAGAAGGCAGGAGAGAGAGAGAGAGAGAGAGAGAGAGAAAGAGAGAGAGAGGGAGAAAGAGAGAGAGAGAGGGAGAGAGATAGGGAGAGAGGGAGAGAGAAAGAGAGAGAGAGAGAGAGAGAGAGAGAGAGAGAGAGAGAGAGAAAGACAGCAAAATATGCAGAGAGAGAAAGAAAGATGAATAGCTGCTCTTAGTGTTAACTGAAGTAAATCACTGGGACCATGGCAATGGATTTTCAGGGGCAAATAACTTACTTCGTGACGTGAGGAAGACATTATCATCAGGATCAAAATCAACCATGGCGAAATATATCATGAGAATCCTTCACAAGGTGACGTGGACACGCCCACTGGCTTGCTAATGTTGTCTTTACAGCTGTTCTGCTAGAGAACAGCTGTGAGGGTGACGGCTGGCTGTCTCTGTCAGACGCAAGGCCTCGTGCCTCTTTTCAGCGTCCTGTAGCAGACACTGCAGTGCGCAGCTAAACCAGGCAGTCTTATCCTTACCCTACATATATGAGGCTGTTCCAGAAAGACACCATGTGACCCGTCTGTGCTTCCTCTCTGTCATATATGCCCTCGCCTGGCCTCCCTGTAGAATTGTTTGGGTGTAGCAAAAGCAGCAGCGATTCAATATGGTCAAATCCTGCTGAACTTTCACTTACAGAAAATGAATGGCTCATGAGAGTTGGCTGTATAGATCATGTAGCTAATGTCACAACACCTTGTGACCACAGAGACCGTGATGCAGCAGAGATGAGAAATAATAAAGATAATCCGGAGATTTCAATAATTATTTTTGTTGCTGTTTTTTTTTTTTTTTTATTGCAAGTGTTGTACAGAAACCATGCATTTTAAAGAGATGCTTCAATGCTTCAGTATTGGTAACAGACCAAAGTATGGTAGGATATGAGCTCACTGAACCCAGCACCTGAATATTGGAGAAACATCTGTTCCACTCTTGAACATCTAACCAGAGAGACAGACTGAAACACGGCCCTCTCTCTTCACAACAGAGCTGTAACCGAGGTGTTTACTGCACAATCCAATTTTATGGGTGAAATCAAATGAAGTCTGGTGAAGCCTCTACAACCTTCTGCAAACAAACACTTGGAAAAAAAGACACACCCTCCATTTAACCATCTGTGCAATCTAAATGCATGTTTTACGCAAAACTTCAGCGTGTATAAGCCTTCTGTATTTCACTTTATTATGCTCACATTCTGTTGATTTGCATCAATTTAAGCTTGTAAACTGAAAAACGTATGCTATGCAATAAATGTAACTCTTAACTCTTGCTTAAATGCAATACTCAGAATTAGGGAAAATATACATTTCCACTACATTAAATGAAGGTGAAAAATCATGGTGCTTTCTGTGTCAGTGATCTGACAGGGATGATGACACAAATGTATAAAATATCTGATTTCCTTAGATGAATACTATGCTTCCTAAAGCACTCTGATTCATACTGGCATTTCAACAGAACCTTACAGAAATGTATATGTATGGTCTTGTAATTGGAAATAGTGTTGAAAAAATCATGCAATGTGTATAATTACCAGCCAAATGTAGGAGGAAGGAAATGAGGAAGATATGTCTTTCATAGATATGTCATTACTGTGCCATCTTATCTCACAGATACCAAGGAAAAAGGCAATTATTTCCAACTGCCATCTGCCCTGTCCTTAACTCACTACAAGGACATTAATCAGGAGCTATAGATGCTGTATATTGTACATTTCCAGCATATGTCAAACTGAAATAGGCAGAATTGTAATTTTCTTTTAAATAACACTTCTATGCTTCTATGTATTTGTAAAATTTAAGAACAAACTCAGTTGAGGTTTTGTCTTTTAAATAAGGCAAAAAGCACAATTTCCTCAAGGATTCTCCAATGCTAGCCCCCTCTGCTGTTCTGTTTCTGTGTACATCACCATATATTCATTTTGAAATAATGTAACATACTTTGATTATTATTAATCAAAGAGAGAACCATAACAGCTTATGATGCATTAAATAAATGAGAAATACAGATATACATCTATCAATACATGCTTTACAAGGTAGAAGCTGAAAAAATGTAATGCCTAATAATTTTGTTTTCGTTCATTGATAAACTGCTTAACGCTCACTTAAACACACTTACAATTAGGCCACATGAATAACAAAATGCCAGAGACGTTGACTCTGAAATGTGGGATCACTGGTAATGGGTAAAAAAAAAGATAATGAATTCAATTCATTCCTAGGTGCCCTCTTGACCTACACACAGAGGCGAAGATTCCAAAAAGCCTGCAGAGGCCAGATGTTCACCTCTTGTGAAGGTATCTTGTGTTATCAGGTAATACTATCTACCATCAGATGTCAGGTTGGTGAATGGCCATCTAAAATAGATGGTTCATTTGGATAAGCTGTGACGTATCTTCTCTGGTGCCGCCAGTTAATGATTTTTTTTTTTTTGTGCAAAGCAATGATTGCTTTCACGTTCGGCTGCAAACTTGGGTCTCCATGGTAACCAGCCTCAATTCATGTGAGCCTCCAGCCTAAGAGTCCAGTACTGACACTATGGGTTGTGGTACATATAGGGAGAGCGTGGAGTATGAAAATGATTTATTAGGCTGTGTAAGGGCACATCTCGACATTCAAAGGTGGGGACACTCATTTTCATATAATTTGTTCAGGTTGCCAACACCCCTCAGCTGGTGTATTTTTAAAACACATCATGGGGGATTAATGGAGCTTTTGTATTTGCCACATTTTTTTCTTTCTAAATGGTCCAATGATGGGGACATTCCACTATATAAGCGAATATTTCGCTTTCATTGTCAGCACTTGGGAAGTGAACCATTTGAAAATCACAAGTGTTGCAATTTGTATTTTGAATATGGCAAGGTTCACGTTATTGGTATCAATATCATTTTGCCTGATACATGTAACCAACTTCAAACAAATCTTTTAATCCTCCAAAGCCAGTCCTGGGATTCGTCAGTAATACCTATGTGCTTGCTGAGAACAGCAAATGTCCCATCCATGGTGACAATTTTCTGCTCTGACTTGTATTAACAACATACCCGTGACTTAAATCAGAACGGTCACCTGCAATTCTCACCTGCAAAGCCACTCAAAAATGCCAGCTGCAGAAAGGTACTCCTTATTTGCTTCAGCATATTAAAAAAAATGGCTCCAACTGAACAGTTTGGCGTCTCTGTGCAACACGTTTGGAGAAATCAACAGGCTTTTCAGCTTTATTTAATTGCAGCTGTTCTTGTGTTATTGATGCTGACCCCTGGTTTCATTTGGAAAAAAGTTTATTCAGGTTCAAGCGCTTAAACATTTGTGAGATCTCCTGACTCCAGCCTGAGAAGGAAAGATAATGTACTGTCTCTCTGCATTTACCTCCTTGTTTTCTGTAAATGTGTTTGAGGAAGATAAGACATTACAGACAGAAATCTAGTAGTCATGAAATGTGTGTCTTGGATAGTGTTTTCTTCTGATGTGCTGTGATGGCTCAGATAATCCAGATCATATCAAATTACTTGTCTGACCAACTGTGAAGTCTGCGTGGGGAAAAAAAACAAGCTCGTCTTAGAGAATTTCTCACTAAATATATTTACATGACATACAATTTGCCATCAGTGCAATACATAGGAATGTTGCATAATTACTGAATGTTATACTCTCCTTTTTTAAATAAAATATACAAACCGGTTGAAGCTGATATTAACTAATATTGAAAGCAACATTTACAACTTTCAAACTGATCAACAGCTTCACAAAAATAAGAAAAAAAATCAGAATCACTCCATCAACAATCAGTTTATGTAGCACTGAAAAAGTCATACAGCACATGTACATATGTATGTATTTTTCACATAGGTCATGGATTGCTTTTTATACAAACATTTTTATGTAACTTTGGCAGTTTCTCAGGAACAAAGTTTTTTTTAGATATGAAACAACAATATCAAACTGTCAGCAGTGTTATGTAAGCTTTCTCTCCAACACTCATGTTCACAGTGATTATTCAGAAAGGCAGGGAAAGCCAATGGCCCAAAAAAAACAATGAGAAAAAAAAACAACAAAAAAACAAGCTTCCACCCCTGTCTACCTGGACCAAATATGCGGGAGGATGCTCTCGCTATTGTCAGTGATTATAAAATTACAAACACCTACGAAGATTTACATAGCAGTCGTTGCCTTTTTTGGGAAAAATGGCCTCTTTTCAGGTCTGCACAAAACAGTAGATTGGAGGGGTAAGACCAAAGCCAATGGTCACTGTGAGGTGATGAGGAGATGGTTTGGAAAACAGGACATGCACAACATGTGTTGTGTAGAGCACTGTCAGAAACACAGTGCAAACGAATATATTGAATAATTAAAATGCAACACTTTTGAAGGGAAAATGAGTAACACTGGACAAAATAACCGAGCAAATTCAAAAGGTACCAAGATCACCATGGTTTTTATATTTTCGTTTAGATGTCTTTTTTTTTTTCTCTGGTTTGGCACTTCATCTGAACAAATTTCTGTTCAAAAAGACTAAATTTAGTACAAAAATGTATTTAATATCTCTTTAACATAACTCGGAGAATATAGTACTTCATAGCAAGTATAGGTAAACGCTTGTACATACTGTAGTTTTTTTTTAAATGAACATTCCGACAGATGTTTCACACACATGCACAAAAACAAACAACACGACTCTTCTCAACCCCCATGGTTGCACTTCCCCTCGGCTGTGGCCCCTCTTCCTTCTCACGGCACTTCTTCGGCAGACCGCGTTTCTGACTTGAGGCGTACAAACTCTTTGGCCACTTCGTCGCTGGTCCTCTGGGAGAGAATCCTCATGATGGTCAACCCAGTCTCGTCCATGGTGATGTTCCTGACCAGGGGGTGCCAGGCTGAGCAGCTCCCCTTGTCACCCAGCTCTCTCAGCTGGATGACGGTCATGCCGATGACGCGGTCCTCCCTGGCAAAGCAGTAGTCCTTCACCGAGACGTGCAGCTCGTAGGCCCCTGGTTCATGCTCGTTACTCAGGACGCTGGCCAATCAGAAGGCAAACGAGAGGGACAATGTCAGTAGGGGAGAGCTGTGAGCCAATCAGAATGCAAACAAGAGGTACATTATCAACAGGAGAGTGCTTTGACCCAATCAGAATGCAAAAGGGCCACAGTGTCAATAGGAGAGAGCTTTGAGAAAATCAAAAGGCAAGCAAGAGGCATGGTATCAATAGCAAAGTGCTTTGAGCCAATCAGAATGCAAACAAATGGCACAGCATCGGTAGTGCTTCGAGCCAATCTGCTCAATAGGGCAAAATGAACAATGCCCAGTGACTGCTGAAATACACACTGGTCGCATACAGCACTGTCACAAGAGATCAACAACAGTATTGTCACAAAAATGGTAGATTTTTTTTCAGAAGCTGAGGGTGCACATTTATGGCTTCCACTGATGTGAAAGCAGCAAGAAAAACATGTACACACCAGTTAACAATGAAAATACTGAGAGATGATATCAGAAAATATCATTTTACTCCTGTGATGTTATACAATTAACTGGAGTAAGCACACGCTGTAAGAGGTGTAAACAGAGTTAATGAGATTAAAACAGGGCCAGGTGCATATTCCACAATTAAGCACAGTGTAATTATCTAGTATGCAATCACAGGGGGTTGACCACCCTCCATAATTTGAATGAGAGGAACTTCCTGGATGACATTTACCTTTTTAAAAAATGTTAGATTTAAGCAATACTGAATAATTCTAGCGCTGTCATTAGGTAACCCGGACGCCGTGACTTACAACTGGAAGGACTCATTGTACTTGGGAGACCAGGTGTTGTTCTTGGTTTTGGTGCCGAATTTGCGCTTCTTGTCGGCCAGGCTGGGGCCGACTGCATTGATCTCCACGAAGGGGCGGAACATGGCATTCGTCTGCCAGCTGAGGTTATTCACTGCAGCGACTGGAAGAAAGGATTTGGGGATGCAAGGGTGACGGGGAGAGACGTTCAATGGTGAGTATTTCGTTTTTTATAACGGTGCCAAAAGCTCCTCAGCAATGTGGAAACATTGGTTTGTATTTTCGACAGTGTCACTGCACTTTGCAGGATAAAACTCTATACACTGCTTATCTCAGATGTTACTGTGAAACTGTCTTCATGTGGTCATTGGAATTAAATTTGCTTGTAAACCTTCAAAGAGGACTTCTTGCATTTGCATTAGAATGAGAAAGAGAAAGTGAGCTCTGAGTTTGTTGCACTACAGCGGCATGTTCTTGAACCTCTGCTCCTGGTTGAGACCCGGGGTGGAAAGTTTACCATGTGCTATTAAGTGGAGCGTAGGATAAGTGTGAACACACTCTGGGGTGAGGTGCAGGGTCTGATGCCACCTTGAGGTCACTCAATGGCATGAAAAAGGGCTGTCCTCATGTAAAGTCATGGAGGACACTTGCACAGAACCCATGTGTTATTCAAAGCATGGCCTGACTGATTGTCTTGTCCTTCAGAGGTGCTATGTGGCACTGCTTTTTAATACAAAACTAAAAATAATAACAATAACAACAACAGCATGTCTTCCCAGTGTTTGCAACTTTTATTGTCAGCTTATTCCGTTTTTTGGAATTGTCAAGTTAGTTTTCAGTTTAAAAAAAGAGAACATCCCTGGCCTTTAACCAGTTAACAGATGAATTATAAATAAGTATTTACAGGTCTTCCTGAATGCACACATTAATATTTAATCTCCCTCTCAGTCCATTCTTTAGTGAGTGAGGGGTGGGGGGAGGGGGGGGGGGGTTCCAAATGGCAAAGCTTGAAAGGAAAAGTGGGCACCTTTCATTATTTATTTCTGTTCTGTGTAGGTACACAGTATCAAACTCAACTCAATCGATACGGAGAGGCCTGTAGGACATCCCAGCGATGCGTTACTTTCACTGAGCTCTGAATCCGAGAGGGTTCTGGGCTCAGCCAGGCCTACCTTTCACATTGACTTTGTGCTCGCCGGTGCCGGGATGAGAAATGAGATCCACTTGGATGGACACCTCGCCCACTGATCCGCTGGATGACTGACCTGGAGTTCCCCAAACAAAAACAGAATGGTCGAACGGAGCTGCATGCTGTGTCAACTCTTCTTCTTCCAAAAAAGAAAAAAAAAACCCCAAAAAACAACACTGTTCTTCTGAAGATGTAAACTCAGTATGGAGAAGTATGATACTGGGTGATTGTTAAGTCCCAATGTGTTTCTGTGGAAAAGGGTATTTATTTCAACCCAAATGCGGAACGTTCACTTTTCCTGTCCGAGAATGAACTCAACAAACTAGTTCTGCTCTTCTTGGGTTGTAAGTCAGCCTGAAATAAACGGAGTTTTACCACTTACAGAGTAATTAATTTTGAAATAACTCTAATTTATCCAATCGAATATAACCACCCTGCAGACAAATTAAAAAAAAAAATCATTAATTTAACAACTCATCAAAGCCAAAATGATCTGTGCGGAGGTGTCTGCCAAACCCTGCTCCACAGTGCTGTGTGGCTGTATACTCCTGAGCCCATTCCTCCAAAGCCTAATCACATGAGCCCAAGGCATATAGCAAAAATGCAGTGTCACTAACAAGGAAACCTCCTCTAGGGATGCACTGATCACAAGAACAGAAGGAAAAAGAAGAACTCATTCAAACATGTAAGAAAGCTATTCTGACTCCCAGAGGTGTTTCTTCATGTCTGTGCACATTAATACATACGACATGCAATGAGATCAGATGACAACTCAAACGCACACTCTCACTGTCATATTGGTCTGCTGGCTATGTTTGAACATTGCCTGACAAATTACCATCAAAAGCAACTACTACTTATGAACACAGTTAACCCAAGGACTTCATGGTATACTGTAATGATACCTGATGATGTTTAAATGGGATTCATTCCAGGGTTGGAATCAGTCAACAGATGACTGATTCCTGTCAAACACAAGCAAGGTCAGTTACCTAAGACATCACATGGGGGGATACTACCTTGATTATAGTCAGGTCACAATATGACATTTTATAGGAAGCATAATTTACTACTAGTTAGACTCATGTATCATATTATGTATAGAGAAGGTCTAATTGAATAATACAAAAAGATCATTCTGTTAAGGTGATACAGAGGTTCTGGAAGTTATTTATAAAAATTCTTACAGTCTAAATAATACTTTTCATGTTTCATATAACTACAGTCAAATCCCCTGACTCTAATATCAAAACTGGCCACATAACCCTGGCCATGAAGCAAAAAGTTCTATATCAGATATATATCAGTGTTTAGTTCTCTTAACAAATCTCACAGATGTCTTCTAGAATAACACCCATCCTTACAGCAAATTATATTTGCTACAATTTCATTACATTACATTATTGGCATTTAGCACACGCTCTTATCCAGAGCGACTTATATCAGTTACAGTTTTTTTCAATGTTATCCATTTATATGGCTGGATATTTACTGAGGCAGTTGTGGGTTAAGTACCTTGCCCAAGGGTACAGCATCAGTGCCTCTGTGGGTAATCGAACTGGCAACCTTTCGGTTACGAGTCCTGCTCCTTAACCCCTATGCTACACTGCCACACCTCATTTAGAAAAGAATTAAGAATTGTATTTCCTTGGCCTCAATGTGTAATGACATATTTGGAGGAACATATTCCCAGGTTACAGTAAATGGACATCATTTGTGCAATTCATAAACTCCATACCCTGAGAAGGTACTGTAACACAGTGTACAACATGTGATGCATAACATCATATGTAATAATGCTGTGACATCTGGTGCAAAGTGCACTCTCTCCTGTTGCAGTACTCCACCAAACCATTAGGTGACATATACTTGCTCTGAAAACGAGATAGATCAGGTACTAATGGATTTCTGGAAATCACTTCCTCCGAATCGGGGCCACAGTATTGCTGCAGCCTATTTTTCCCAGCCCTCTCTGACCTACAGTTTACGCACTAATTGAGAGCAAATGGCTCAGTGCCTCTCTGATTGGCCGAAAGGCTTCAGAGAATTTGCCGTGGAGTGTTTGTGACATTTTCACTCACGCTCATAATTGGAACGCTTTGAAACATTAACAGCCAGGCCCAATAGATAACTCTTATCAGCTGGTATCATCTGTTAGAAAATGAGTGTATTTTGAGTTTCTTAAAGAAGCAGATAAATAAATAAAAAAAAAAACAACAGCAACAGCACAGCCACGTGAGGACACAGTGATGTGCTGCAGCTCCACAGCAACAGGAAGGGCATCAGGTGTGTGACAGAGCACCATTTTACAGCTCATTGGTACCAGCAGGCTAAGAGGGAGCCAGGTAAATCGCTCCTATTCCGTCTCATTACTGCCCTTCTCCCGGCTTCGATGCCGGAGTCATCAAAGCAAAACTCGGCCGCTGGTCACCACGGAGGCAGTAAGCCAAATCACAATTATTTACTGTGTGGTCAAGCTGCCGTCAAGCCTTTGAAGCCCTTTGAAGCCTCAGTCCCCCACCACGCTCACACGCTACACCAAGACTGACAGAAACCAAGCAGCTGACAAAACATCCTGCCTCCAAATGAGATGCATTTAACGTTAATATCCTGTTTTCCTCCCCACTGAAATTCTGCCTCTGATTTCCTTGCCTCCACAAGGCACAGCTTTAAAAAAGCCAGAAAAGCAACATTTTCCTGTCCTTTTAAAAATTTGAATTGTAGACTCCTCTCTTTGGCATGTCACACCTTAAAACCAGAAGCATCAACAGAACTCTGAAAAACTGCATTCAGGTCTTGCATGAACACACAATGTTTTATGTTTTCAACATAAACATTCTGGCACATGAAAATTGTCATTCTCCAGCCATAAATGCATGGACTAGACATAATCCAGAGAGTACTTATGTCTCCCCCAACTTGCACAATACATGTACATACATACACAGTACATTCCGGTGAAGAGCTGGATTCCTGTCATTATGACAGATAGTCCTAACTGACATCATAATGGGTCACCTTGGTTCTTGATCGCAGCTCCCTTTTGCAGCATGGTCACAAAACAGTCACATCACAGTCGGAATCACTTTAAGTGACTCCTCTTTCAAGGAGAGGTGTGGACACCCAACAACAAAACTCTCCTCTGCAAAAGTGAATACTTAAAGATTTCTGTAATCAGTTTGCAGTGGCAGATTTAAAATGTGCATAAAATCATATACATTCATTTATTACGGAAACTGACACATCTTCTCTGAAGTGAACAGCTTTCACGGAAACCCTTCATTTGCAGCTGAAATAGCACAGGTTAAAAGAAACTGAAACAAAATGTAATTTGGTAAACTGTATCATTTCCTCGAAGTTAATTATCCCTCTGTACAGCATTTTCCATAATATTAATTCACTCTCCAGGTGGCTGTTACAGACTTATAAAAAGATCTGTGGTAATGCTGCGCTAACGGGAGTTGAAAGACACCGGACTGTTGTCTCATTTTTCCTGAGAAGAGGTGCATGTTTGAAGAGGGAGACAGAAACAAGGTTCCCTAGATGGATCAATAGAGATTCTTACTGTACTTTGTACATGTTTTAACGGAACGGGGAGGAGCAGGAAGTGGGCCCGTGCCACCCTTCCTTTCAAGCGCTGGCAGCACAAGTGCACTGCAATCGATGGAGCTGTCACGCCAAATTAAAAATAAATAAATAAAACGGCCTTTGTGTTATTTTCGCCCGTGCTATTTCTCAAAACCTTCAGCGTTGCCCCGTTCCTTGGAATTGGGATTCTACATCAGTAGATTTCACTTCTTCCTTGGATGACATCTTTGGACCGCCCTTCAGACGTTACCCTTTACATTACCCTTTATTCACGTTTGACACGGGAGCTGCAAAACAGGAAGCAGCCAACCAGGGCCTCCTCTGTTGCTACTCTGTGATGCTGGCCTGGCACAAAGAGGCGAGTAATACCATCGACCAAACGACTCCTTTGATCTCTGACAGGATGTCAGGATCATCAGGATGACCAGCGCAGATACGCCTCCTCTCTTGGTTTTCTCTTACGCCTCAAGGTTAGTCAATAACAACAGTATTGCCCTAAAGTATGGAGAAGATACGCCTCCTCTCTTGGTTTTCTCTTACGCCTCAAGGTTAGTCAATAACAACAGTATTGCCCTAAAGTATGGAGAAGCCATACAGCCATCACTGGAGAAAAGGCACTGAGCCACAGTCTTACTTACAAGGGAAAGAGGCGTAATTGAAACATTCACTTCTATTGCAGGAATAAAGAGAGGAGACCAGTGCTTCTGCTGTTTCCACATTGCTGTGTACACAACACTCTGTCAGGCATACAGTGTTTACTTCTAACAAAATGGAGGCTCCACATCCCCAACGATACCACCGGACATTCTTCCCCTTGCTATAATGATGTTAATCAGACATTTCAAAGGAAATGTCCCGAGTGGGTCAGTGCAATTCCTTGGGCGAGGTAGATGAAGTCATGCCGTCACCCTATGGTAACAGCGCGACATGAAAGGCCAGTGAAGAGCTTGCACAGATTGCTCTCCGTGTGCAATCTGACGAAACCTGGCCGCAGCACAAACGATCACGACCAACGCACGAACACAAGCCCTTTCTCCCCAACACAGCAGAAAGCTTAAAAGCAGCGCTGGGCAACTCACTGTGTGGAGTGTGGAATAGATATATTAATATATCTATTATTCCCCCGATCTAAGCACAGCAATCAGTGAGGGAAAAAACACACAGACATGTACCGACATTACTCGCTTCAGAGGTCTGCATTCCCATGATGCATGGAGAGAAACGAGGTCTCCTGTTTGGCTCCTGGTAAAGGTCATTTATTTTAACTGAGACAGAATCAATACGCCAGCTCCACAGAGAGAGGATGTTCTGCTTTGCCGGGTTGGCCAAAGCATCGTGGAGTGAAGCTGGACCCCTTTTTCCAAGAGACGGAGCAAATAATCCCGTCTCAGACCATCACACGGCACCAACACAGGACTGAAAGGAACCAAGGCCTGAAAACACGCTATAATCTCGCTGAAGATTCTGCTGTGGACACCCAGGCACACGCATCCAAGCAAACTTCAAAGAGAGATTGAAAAATGTCACGCTTCTCTGAGAGAAAATTCGCTGGAAAAACAATAGGACAAAATGATCCTGGCTTGCGGCAACTTTCTCTGTGAGACTGAACACACAGACTTCCCAAACCTTGCAAGACTATAATCGACTGCAAGCACTTATTGCGAGTAGTGAAGTACCAATCAGAACAAACAATAAGTGTGCTCACAGACTGTGAAGTCTTTTTCCAATTAGGATGCAAGTCTGACTTACTTGGGTGGAACAAGCACTTGGCATGCGAGCTCGCCTTTTTCCTGTAATGGAGCTAAGCTGCGTTCACTGGGTCTGCGGCTACATCTCATTTCTCTCATTTCAGACTGCTAGGCAGCGCTGCCGCTGTGCTACTGCGTAGTATCATTGTGACAACGCACATTAGCATGTAGATGCTAACGATGCTGTAAGCCTGTCTACGATCGTCTGGTTCCTGTCAGAGTGGACCCTGCAATGACACCAGCTGAAAGGTACACATCGTTAGTGCTCTTGTGCATGATGTCTCTCGGGCTTGCGGATTCTAAAAAACGAATTTCCTCATTCTGTTCTGCCTGCAAGTCTCTCATGCATCTGGGCCCGCTGAGGCAGAACTGGCTAAGAACTTCAGGAGATCTTAAAACTATAAGAAAAGAAAAAAAAATAATCACTCATTTGACCACAGGCCGCGCAATCGGAGCTGCCCTCACGGCCCCCAAAGTGCACGCACAACCCTACAAACCCCTTTCGCTCTGCTCAGAGTATCTAAAGGTACAAAAGTGTCGTTTTAGGGGGATCAGCATTCAGAGTAAATGATGCTCTTTGGCATTTGCTTTGCACTCTACTCTGCCACTGACGTAAGGCTAAAAACAGAGGATCCATCACAGGCTTACAGGCAGGAAGGGGACACTTGACCTGATTTTACGGATGTCACAATTATCAGTGCAGTACGAATGATGGCTCCAGCACTGGAAGGTAAATGAGCACAGCTGCATAGCAGCCCCTTTGAACAGCCACAGCATAACAGCAACCTAACAAAGCAGAGGCAGGAAGGGAAGGGACTTTCTGCAGTTTGCTCCCAAAATCCTCTCTCTCAACATATGTTGAAAATTTGATAAATCTGCTTCCAGCCTTACATAAGCCGTGCATCATCCAGGCAGGCTTTGAAGGAGGAAAAGGCCACGGTGGTGAAAAACTGACCAATTAATGACCCAGTATTAATGTTACCAAGCGCATGCGTCTTACCTTGAGAGGTCTGGGTGCATATATACTTCTTGATCAAGGCATCTGTAGTTTGTGTGTAAAGGCTAAGAGCATACTTCAGAGACTTCAGGTCTGGGCTCCTCTCCAGAAAAGTCTTCTTCAGCCCGTTTCCTCCCGCGTGGAAGTATTGCTTCGGAGGAGAAACCAGCAGAGGTTCAAAACTCAACACCATCGATGCAACACAGTTAAAAACACATGGTGCAAAGACAAGATACGCGTATGTACACACACACACACACACACACACGCTTGCATGCATGCACACACACACGGTCACGCTCACACACACACACACACGTGCACGCACACACACATGCACGCACGCACACACACACACGTGCACGCACACACACACACACGCACGCACGCACACACACACGCTTGCATGCATGCACACACACACGTGCACGCACACACACACACGCACGCATGCATGCACACACACAGACACACACAACAACACTTGCCCCCTCCCCCACTCTTTCACAATATATAGACTCCGGTATACATAAGGTTAAATGCTGATAGAGTTCTCCTATGAAGGAACACCGAGCAGTATTGAAAAATGAAAATAATCAATATTTCCATTAAGTTCAAGGTGACAGACATTCCATAAATAGAATCCTTTCACTACAAACATACCCCCATGTGCTTGGGGGGGGGGGGGGGTGTGATGTACCCCTGAGATTCAGCAGAAGAGAGGCATGGATGAAAATTTAAGCTTATTCTGCGGTTTTATTAAGACAGATGAGGTTAACCACATGCCCCCCCCCCTCCACCCCCCGTCTCCCGCACACATATCTGAAAGTGACGTGGTGCTGCCTCTGCCAGAGGTCCTGGGGCCTGCCAGAGAGAGGCTGTGGCTGTGACATGGGCCTATCGAGATAGTGGCCGGACCGGTGCCAGTTTCAAACCCGCCACTTAACCCTCCCCCGGACCTCAATTACCAATTACATCCACCAAAGCAAACCCCGCCGTGTGGGGAAAACAAGATAATGGGCTCTATGCGTCTGAGGTTTCTCCGCAGCTGCAAATGCAGGCTCTAAACCCTGTTTGTGTTTGTGGCTTTTGTCTCTCTGGATTATTCAATGCTGTATCGATTCATTGGTCGATGAATCTCCGTAATGCAAACCAGGACGACTGCGGTGCAATTATTTAGCACGTCTCAGGATCACGGGGCTGATGCTTGTGAGCGCCCGGCTCCAGAGGAAACTATTAGGGTAAGAGCCGTATAAATAAATAATCACGCCCCATGTAATTGCATTATTTCACCTGCGATTTACTGGAATTATTCACAGTGTGTCTGACAGCAAAGTTCATTAAAGTGGTCAAACATTAATTCATTTGATCTACCTGACAAATTCAACCTGGGGGTCCGGGTTAATCAAATCAAACTCCTTTTAGAAGTCACGGTTCATTGATCATCAACATGACATAAATACATCAAACACGTTTCTGAATATACCATGACATGTCTTTTTTCCCTGAAAAAGACCTCTGCTGGGCGAGGGAGACTTCTCTTCAGATGGCTGATTAAGAAACAGTATTCTAATTAAAGGGCATTACAAAAATCAGACCAATTATGGGTATAACAATTTGAGTGAAAATGATTCTCTTTGAACTCAAATTAGAATTAAATCAGCTAGTAACATACAAACAAATTTTCTGAGCAGCAATTTGTCAAAAAGCACAAATTTATCTCTGAGCTCCACTGGCATAGAGAGGCAGTCAGCAAAGGAATATCCAAGAGCCTACAGTGCGTCCTCAGAACCAGAGAGATGCCATTAGCACCACTGCACAGTGTGATACTCTTCAAGCATCATTAAAGATTTTCTAAGCAGACACCTTTATTCACATCTGATTACTATTCTTAGTACATGCAGTCTAACACATCCTGGAATAACGTCTGTGTCAAAGAGCCCAAATCCATTCTTCTTCCTGAAATGTTAGGGTGATCAGCTGTTCATTCAGATATCCCTCCTGTGGAGGAGCTGTCCTGCTCAGTTAATAAGGTTTATTTCTGTTTCATTTTGTGGTGAATGTCCAGCTGCCTCCTTCTCCTTTGCCTGGCCTCAGATGGCCCCTGTCATGTGTCAGCAATCCTAATGCAGTCCACTTCCTTCTGCTGTTAATCTTTCTATCGCTATGTCGCTGATTCCAGTGACCGTGATTACCAGGACCTGCTGTGCTGGTCACTTTTGAGGATTCAGTTTAATCTCTGAGTCTCCCACCCACTCCTGCAAGGGGGGGGGGGGGGGGGGTTCTGCTTCAGACTCTTTAACTGCTAACAACATGGCGCAACATGCTGTCCATGAATTCTCTCCCTCTTTTGCCTTAACCTCCATCCCGGTGCATTCTGAGAAGCTGTGCACTGATTGAGCTCCGTGCTATCATGGTATATGTATCCTGAGGTGGGGACAGGGGGTGTATTTGGGGAGGGGAGCCAGACGGAGCTTGTTTTTGAGGCTCCGCCGTAGAGAGCCACGCAAACGGCGCGCCATGATGGAGTGGGCTGATACCTCGGCGAATATAATTGATTCTCGCGTCTCCGAGGAGGCCGCCTTCCCCGTTCAGATCAATCAGGAGGTAGAAATTCTCTTCATCAGTATTCCGGAGAGAGGACTCAATTAAGAAAGTTAAGTTAAGCCTTGCAGCCAGTTTTTTTTTTTTCTTCCTCCTTTTTCCAGACTTGGGAGTCAGAGAGGATACGCAGTGATTTAAAAGAAAAAAAAAAGGAGCTGTTTTTGTACTGATCTGGACACACAGAGTCAGAGCCTGAGTCTGGAAGCTGCAGGAAGATGGGTGAGATTTAAGGACAGCCGCTACAGAGTGCATGAAGGGTACCTTGATGGTGGGAAGGACTAAATCCATGGCAGCACATTGCCGTGGCGACAGACTCCTGGCATCCTCCCGGATCACGTGCTCCTAAACAAAAACAAAAACAGAATTTATTCATTCATTTAACATTTCAATATTGCAAATTGATTGTCTTACCCTCAGTTATTATAAATTACTCGTAGTAAGTGTTTTTGCCTGAAAATGCATTTAACTAATGTTATCTTCCCGGAAACAGCTTACGGCACACAATTTGCTTTATAGGACAACACACATTTTAAGTCATTAGCTAAAAGCGATGCACAAAATGAAGCCATTAGGTTAATTTTTTGGTATTTTTTGCTTTTCAGATAAATACAAGGCAATTAAGGCAACTGGTTCAGTCTCTGAACTGACGTAAAAAGCCAGTCAGCCTTTCCTTGCTTTAAAACTGCAGCAAAAGTAAAGCCTCCAGAAACATTGCTGACATAACCCCCGCAGCTCTGAGATCATGTGATCGATACCGCCTTTGAGATGATCATCTTTTGCAGCATTTTCATTCAGTGTACACTGTAGCCCTAGATCAGTAGCCAGCTCAAGACAACATGCATCACACAAATGACCTGCTTAGCAGCGATTACCTCCCTCTCGTGCTGTGCGTAATCACAGAGGAACAGCTCGGACTGACACAAGATCTATTCCATCTCCGGCCACGGCTGCGATACTGTGTCCGAGGCTTCTGACACTCTCTGTTTTTAATCAGAAGGGGGAGGAGGGCTGATGGCTCTTAACACGAAAGAAGCTGTTCATTGATTTCCCTCCCTTAAAGGTCACTTTTTAAAAGACCAGCTCCCATACAACAGCTTTAATGCTTTGTCGAAGCTTATTGATTAGGTGTTAACGCTGGCCGAGTGTGCTCTGACAGGCCTGGGATTAGGAAAGTCCAAGACTGCCTATTACTCTCTATTAACGTCAACCCTGAGCCACCGGGCTTACAAATACTGTATGTCCTCATTGCCATGCCTTAGCACCGGCAGCTATTACACCTCACTAACTAATACGGTTAAATTACTCCACATGATGGATGAGGTGAACGTTTAGGAAGTGAAAGGAATAGCATATTGACAGCAGTAATTCTTTTTTTTCCCTTCAGGATTTGCTAAACATCACAGTTACAAGTGTGAACATTTTGCCCACATATGGATCACATCTAAGTGTGTGTATATGTATACAACACACACTATTATGTAGTGGAGGACAACTGTTGACTTTTTAACTGTTGGAAAATTGAAATTATATCAGATTAATTGCCGGTTGAATCGCAACATCAGAACTCACACAGGGCTGAAGCGCATTAACTGAGAAGGAGGTAGGAAAGTTGGCACCACATTTAGTTTAAAATGGATCAGCCAATTGCCTTTGCTGAGGCTTTGCTTGTCAGGGCTCCGCCCCCCTAGCTGTGGTGTTTTTGTTTTTCCCTGTCCATGTGCTTTTTGTTTTTCCTTGTGTTCCAGCCCCGCCCCGCTCCCCGCCTGGTCCCCGCCCACCTGATTGCCCCATTACCTTCACCTGCCTGCCTGCCCACCTGCATCTCATCTCCTCATCAGCCCAGCCCTATTTCTACCCTGCTTGTTCCTGTCTTGTTTGCCAGTTCGTCTCAGCGTTTTCATACCTGTTTCGTTCCCGCAGTTTTTTGGATTTTCGTATTCTCCGTGCCTGACTCTGCCTGCCCTTCGTCTTCGTTTTCTGCCTGCCGTTTTGTCCCTTTGCCTGATCGTTTGCCTGCCTGGTTCCTGATCCTGCCTGCTTCGGTTATTCGACCCTGTTTTTGTCCACGGACTGCCTTCTGGTTTTCGACCCTGCCTGCTTTTGTTTCGCTACTTTCCTGCCGTCATTTATAATCCCGCCTGCAACCTGAAGCTCTCTTGGTCTGCGACTGAGTCCCTGCCTGAGCCCTTACAGTGCTATTCAGCTGCAGAATGTTCTGGCTACACTTGGAACCGTGTCACAACAGATATTCTATTATGAGCAGATACTCATCTCCTGCATTCATTCCAAGATGGCATGTCCCACCAAACAACCAAACCTTCCACGGGATTTTGTCGTTTCACAGGACAACTTTACGAGCCCAAATCCTGCGCCCAGAGACACAACTGTGTAGGAACGTACTGTATCTTAGCACTAATCCAGTTACAGCGCTGTCAGAATACAACTGGACAGAATAACTGGACTGGACCTTTCGTATATAGAAAGACTCATAATACAGATTCATACTGAGTCCAGATACAGGCACCTTATGGCACAGTATTAATGTCATGGGGAAGTCTGGAGGATGATGGTCTGCTGAAAGGTACAAACATTTAATTCATGCCTGAAACCCTACTGCAAAAGACACTGGAGTTAAGAGATAGCCTAGTTATGTGAAAATTGTAATGTAGCCTCTTCACAAAATGAGAAGCAGCCCTGAGAAATGGGCTATATCTCAGAGATATTGAATCACACAGATTACACTGAATGCACAGAACTTGTATTTCACATATAAACCTTTATTAAATTGCAGCCATTCAACCAATTCACAAGAGACGCCGAATGACTACACAGAAGTTGCATGAAAAAGGAACACATTTCAAGCGAGAATGTCTGAGAATCAAAAGGCGTGTCTCCAGAGGCTGTTCCAGACAAAACCCCTGCCCCCCTCTGAGGATTACAGGAGAGCATTTGATTCTGAATTCCAGGAAAACAGGATTATGGGAAACATATTATCAGCAGTGGGAATGACTGACTGACAAGTCAGGCATGAAGACAGACATCAATGATAAAACAACAAATAAAAAAAAAGAACATACCTTCAGTTTGGACAGCTGTCCCAGGTCCTTTGCAGCACTGAACAGCATCTGAGCACCTTGCTGTTAAAAAAATAAAACAAATAAAACATTACCCAGGATAGTACTGAAAAAAAAAACCTGCTGCTATTTGGAAGTGCTGCAGGTACATTACCACATGCGCAACATTTTGCACAAAGCGCACTGCAGAGTGAATGGTGTTTGACACACTGAGCATGCTGATGCTAAAATATTGCAGACTTCAGGTGAGCTCTGCCTCCACGTCTAACCATGCAGAGAGCACACATTCAGCAGCTGCGTGTCCCATGTGTTTGAAACAGATGCGCAGAGGTGACCTCATTCTCAGCGTGGACCTACACCTTCATTTGACACAGACTACAATGCAAGGACCACTGTGAAAATTCCATCTGGGAAAACAAGTTTTAAAGAAAAAGCAGACACAAGGTTTGCTTGGTGTGACGGGCTCTGTAATAATCTGTAATGACTCTTAATTAACTTCATAAACTCTTATTATGGAAGAGATCCTGGATGTAATTCCTGTGATGGCTGCACTATGAGAGAACTGGGTTATCACTCACGCTCTGGTCTGTGAGAGGAGGCAGCACGATCTGCTTCTCTATGCTGTTCAGGACGATCTTCCATAGCTCTTTCAGCACCCTCTTCAGAACTGTCTTCTCACAGATCTTAGCAAACAAAATCAGGCTGCAAAACAGCATAGAGGAAAAAAAAAAAGTCAGTGTGGACAGCCAAAGTGGAGAGGACCTGCTAGAAGGAACCCACTTCACTATTGTCACTTAACATGTACATCTAATGTGAGATTTAAATGAGATTGAAAAAAGGCTTGAAAAAAGGACACATAAAATGCATTTGAAAATCAACCTCAGAGAAAGTGTTATGTTTGATGCATACACGTTTTATTTTCCCAAAGAACAACCCAGGTTTTTTTGTAAACCCACTGCATTCCTGCAAGCAGAAAGAATGACGATCTGTTGCACATATCACGCCATTAAAACAGCCCAACCCGAAGGCTTTGAACCAGGTTTGCACCTTAAAAAACCAGTAAATTATCATGTCAGAATTCAATAAACCCTAATATGTGGAATAAATGTTATGGCTTTACATCTGAATCCTGCTGAATTGAATCCACAGGCTTAGAGAGGTAGGAAAAAAACTTTAGACTGGAAAGGATTTAACATTTGCATATGATTAAGAGGATTCTCTATAATACCCCATTGGCCTCGATGTTGCTTTGATGAAGGTCCGAGAGACATTTTCAAAGAGCAGATATGAAAATGTTTATATTAAAAAACCAAAACCTTTTTTTTAAAGGATAACAAAAATGACAGAGGGTTGTCAATCTTATACAGAAGACATGGTAAAATCTAATCTCTGCACGCTATTTTGAAGATTTTGATAAATACATTGGTGGCAAGATGAGGGAAAATAAATGCCTCAGAATGCTTTCAGGAATACGATGGCAATTACTCTGTATCAGTTTGACATTTCTATGCATAAACTAAAGGAGTACACATGCATCTAGATCTACATTTTTCACTCTTTTTCACACATTTTTCACTTTTCCACACTCTCTCTATACATACACACACACACACACACACACACATGCACACACACACACGCACACGCAATGCGCTATGCCGTACTTTTTATCCAGCAGATCCATGAGGGGCCTCAGCACCGTCTCCGCATCCAGAGCCGCGTTGCTTTTGTTTCCCGCGCCGTTCCCCTTCATCTGAACCAGCTCCTGGTTCATCTGCTTCACACAGTCTTCAATAACAGGCTTGAAACTAGAAGACAAGGAATAGAGCAACAGCAGCCATGTTAGCCAAGGGTATGAGTGTACTGTATGGTACATGAGGAGAATGCTAATAACTGTTATTAGTAACAGCCCATTGACTGACTAGCCCTTTTGTGTTGATTATACCACATCTCTCTCATGTCAAACACTCCGTGTTTAATAATACTGATACTGCTCTTGCCTATCAGCAGGTTATTGAATTTACTGATGGCTGACAGTTAGTGGATAGATTTATTTAACTTACCCTTTATTCAGCCAGGAAGGTCAACTGCAAATTCATTTCTCATTTATGGTGACTACCAGGGGAAAAAGGTTGGTAGGGAATGCAAGACTGTACAGCCAATCAACAGCAGAGGGTGGGGGCATGATTAGGTGGTCATATTGAGAATGTCAGTTCTGGGAATTTGGCAAAGAAACAGGGGTTAGCACCACTTCTTGTCTGATATGTGCCGTGGGATTGTTAATAAATATGGAGAAGTCACATCTGAAAGACAACATCTTCTACAACTGGACTCCAGGTCTGGAGTGAAGAGTGTCCCCTTCTGGCTGACCAGCACTTCAAACACCAACCTAGCTTTCCCAAAGACATCCAAGTACTAACCAAGCCCAGCCACTAACAGCTTCACTTACATGGCACAAGGTGGTACAGGGTGGTAGACTCTGCCACACCCACAAACCACCTCTTTATTTAGGCTAATTGATTTCTGCCTCTTTCCTATGGTTAGTATAATTTGCCATGAACACAGATAGATAGGCACACACACGCGCATGTGCACGCACTCACACACACTCACACACATACACACATGGCAATGTGGACCCGTACCTGGATCCAAATACCCCGCTCAGCTCGTCCAGGACAGCATTCAGCTTGTTCTGAAGCTCCTTCAGGAGGTCACTGGCCTCTGCGTCTAGCTGCAAGAGGAACACACCGTTTAAAAACACGCTGAGAGAGCAGAGCTGAAAAGGTCAGAGCTGACAACCTGCAGGCTGAGCGCCAGTCCTGAAAGACCAAGCCGACGTGCCCGCATCGCCAGGTTTGCAGAGGACGGACACAGCGCTCGCCGGCGGTCTTTCAGTCAAAGTGCGCTGCTGTTGAAAGGTGCTGGACCGCGCCGTGCAGTAGCCGATAGTAATCGGAGCAAGGCCAAAGCCGGCACAAAAGGCACCCTTAACAGACAAGGATTTTGTATAGTGCGTGAGGCGGACGGGGGAGGTCTTGTTGTGCTGGAGACATTATGTATGCAAGGCACATTTGTGTTTTCTTCAAAACCATTTTGGTTACTGAGCAGACCTGCAGTACAACACACAGGAGAAAGAGTCTCTGATGCATTCACAGCCACAGCTGGATTAAGAAAAATGTAAAGGTTCGGCCATGTCATTAGCGCCACAAAAACCCTTTCAGATCTGCAACAGAAAGCGGCCTCGCCGAGTCACATGACGGTTCACCCTAAACAACACACAGTTAGCCCTGAATTCAGTGAACAACCTCAACAGCGGCACTTTCCGGACCTTCAGCAGGTTACACACTGGATTACACTGGTCATTACGATGAATTCAACTTGAACCATTCAAAAGATTCAACAGAACCATTTCCATTTGCATATCGAACACAGACATAGCCACGGAGGTGTTTCTTGTACATTACATTACATTATGGCAATTCAGCAGCTCTCCAGAGTGACCTGCAGTAGGTTACAATTTTATCTATTTATACGGCTGAATATTGACTGAGGCAACTGTTGGTTAAGTAGTTTGTCCGAGGGTACAATAGTCGTGCCCTAGCGGGGAATTAAACCAGCCCTTTTGGTTATAAGCCCTGTTCCTTACCACTACACCACACTGTTGTCCTGTACCTGTGTGAACGTACAATATTTAGTGTTTCAGAAATAAGTGCTACAATTAAAGCTATAATACAGTGGGGTGGGAGCACAGTGCAGTGGTTAAGGAGAAGGACTTATAATACGATACTTAATACATTCAGATACTTAACCCACAATTGCCTCAGTAAATATCCAGCTGTATACATGGATAACATTGTAGAAAACGGTAAACTATGTAGGTCACTCTGGATAAGAGCGTCTGCTAAATGCCAATAATGTAATAATGTAACTATCACTGGGCCGGGCAGACATGGCCTTCCTGGATGCTTTTGGTCCTGGATAGAGCCTCAGACGGTAGAAGGTTAAATAAGATCAACACCCACTCACTCTGCAAAGGCATACTTAGGGAATAAGGAGAGACATTACACTCCCTCTCACTCTGGGGCCTTCTGTCGTCAAGACTCAAACCTATGACCTACCGGGATCCCTCACGATGTTTATTCGCATAACGGCCAAAGATCTACCCTGCCTTCTGCATTCCCTTAGACATCAGACATAACGCTGGCTTACATCGTTATGTAACAGCAGTGTCTGTGCTGACCTGGGTCTATGGTTTCCGGTGAAAAGACTAACCTACTTTAAAAGCTCGGTTCAGAAGGGACAGATCCAGTGGAACAAAAAACACTGACATTAGCTACTTAGGGACTCACTCAGAAATACAGGTTTATAAAATCTCATCGTCGTCGGAGGCTGAGGGTTGCTTGCTCTATTCAAGCCTCTAGGGGTGGCACGTTGTTATATGAATATTAAAAGTCCTGAACTTGCTTGAGCCAAGCAACTGGCTTTCTGTGCACGGCATTCTCAAACAGCAATCACAAACAGCAGAATCTGTTTTTCTGTTATTCTAAATCATTGATGTGAAATTACACTGAAAAGCCTTCATTCAAAATCCACGGCATTTAAAGCTTTACAGCAACGAAAAGGCATGCTTTTTTCAGTGATTCATTTTACCCATGAAGCCCATTTTTTTTCCAAATGGAGCATGTTTAAATTAAGTAATGGTGAGACATGGATGCACTGAGGATATAAATGTACAAGTTACAGGCATTAAAACTGCTCTCATTCTAAAAGCACATTCATATTCAAAATAATGACAGCATAATCCTACTCTACCTTGTAGTAAACAGGCCTAATGAATCCCATACCTCAAATTCCAAAAACCAGCAAATAGCAAAACTTTATATATATATACACATCAACTATGTACTCAGAACATCATTTACCAAGATTCATATTCAACACCTTCTCTGCTTACCATAAAATTAAACCCATAAAAAAATCTAATATACTCAGTATGGCTGCAGGTTCAAGTCAACTGCTTAGTAAATTTTAAAATGACTCTCTTTACTGCAGAACAACTCTAAGCCTTCCTGTGAATTTCTGAGCATTGCTTAACAGACAAAAGCAACGGTGACATCAGATTCTTCAGTTTCACGCTGATCCTGGATCAGTTTAGGCGCTTGTTAAAATGAACGATCAAAGTCAGCATCAGTGAGTAGCAAGCTGTTCCAGGATCAGCTTGTGGGTGTAGAAAGCACTAGCAAGAGCAGAACAGGATGCAGCCTGGTGTTTCTCTGTGCAAACATTAACCTGGCGAATTGAAATGCGGAGTCCTCAAATGGCTTCCTTGGTTACTGGGGTGATCGAAGGAGGGCATGGAGATCGGAATTAAATGATTGGCTAAGCATGTCATTATCTTCAGACAGATGGCCTAGTGTCTGTCACCAGTTTGCCTTAGAGTTTTCAAGTACTGACAGGAAAAGGAAAAAGGAAAAGTTGCACAGTTTAAACATGTTGCTGGGTGAGGGTTAACTGTCACGGCTGCTACAGTCCCAGCCATTTCCTTTCCTCCATAGACTGCTGTTAGCTGATCTTTTGTTTGCTTCTTCCGTAGACTGCTGTTAGCTGATCTTTGTACTTCCTTTGTTTGAGCTACTTCTAAAAAGTTAACATTCTACAGAGAGGAATCACTTTTGGCTCGCTTCGCATGTGGAAGTTTGATATCTGGTGTACACATAAGAGCAGAAATACTCCAAACTGTGTAACTACCTAGTACTGGAATATATGTATTTAGATACGAGAGTATCAACTCCTGGACAGGCTGGTGTCACAGCTATCATATCACAGAGATGAAGTCTGTACAGACAGGATGCTCAGCAGGGCGCTGGTGTGAGGACAAAGCCATCAGTTCATATGAGTGCTACACTTAGCTCTGCTTCCAAAATGGATCATTGCACTATTACAGAAAGGGAAAACAGTGACATAATCTCCCTCAAGCTTTGTACATGTGACTTACTCGAAGTGCGGGAAGGATTTTTTTCCATGCACTTCAGGGTCATAATTCAGGAACATAAACAGCATGCTTTTACAAGCCATAAATGGATTGCAGAGCCAAGACCTAATACAAGACTCACCTCGTTACATTCTCCCCGCTGGAATCACACCCCAGACCCAAAAAAAGTGCCCTACTATTTCTGCACAATGCGTTTGATCTAATGGCCACCGTTTTTTTCTGGAACAAACTGGTACATTTGAGGTGTTTAATGCTGCACAGCCTCATAGGTAAGACTAGAAACCTGAATTGTTTTTAATCAATTCCTGGGAGGATGTGTGCTGTTGTACTCCTAATTCATATTTGAATGCATGATTCGCCTTTGGGTACCGTGAGAGTCTTGACAAGTATAAAAACACAATCACTCTTGTTAAACTCCACTCTTCTACAGTTTGTCATTCCGTCTGTCTCAGTCTGGCAGGTAACTTCATCAGGCATTAGGCCATACAGATTAAAAAAATATTACTGCAGTTACACCACTGAGACATACACAAGGGGCCATAGCATCAGAGAATGAGACACAAACATGCATTCCAAAACATACATGTCTCGTTGTTTGCGTTCCTGTAAAATGATCTGAACACACTCCCTAGACAACCTGCACCTATTAAAATGGATAATACATCACCATTAACTTGTGATCAAAACAGGATAGGACACCAACATATCTGTACTGACTGACAAACCCTGCCCACTGAAAAATGGGCTAGAAAATGCTGGATGTACCCCTAGCAGATTTGTACACTCTGGCCTGGACCTTTGTCAGGGACGCTTGAATGAATAATAGCAGACGGTTCTCTCCATGACAGCAGAACGAAGGCAGTTTGACACCTTTTGCCAGGTGACAGGAAGTCTGCATATCTTGTGATAATTGAAATTGATGACATAGGGGCTCTCACCAGTACCCTGTGCTAATTAGAGAGAGGAAATCTGAAAACTACCCAGAAAACAACGCGAAACCAAAGCAGCAGCACCATGCCCTTTTTTTTCACAAGTTGCACAGAATGTGAACTATTTATGCGTATTATTAGAGAAGAGTTTCGTGTTCAAAAGGGAGGCACTTCTGTAAGAGAGAGCATATAAAGGACACCTACAGTCTATTCTGTGAAAAAAGTGGTAAAGTGAAAATGAAACTCTACTGGGCATCAAGTTCTTGAAAATTAACTCTAAGTAAAGTGCTTCAGCAGGTTTACTGTACCAGACACATGGCAAGTCAATGGCGGATTCATAAATATGTGGCACATCCAAACTCAATTACGTCCTGTGGGGTTTGATTTCTCCATTATAAAAAACACCCCTGTGTGTCTTCTTTTAAACACTGTGGCTTTCATGGATTGTTTATCGCGGGGTGCCGCTGATGCCACGCCTCAGACATAATGTGGACACAAAATAATAACGAGGAATCTGGTGACGGCGGACCCTGCCGTGATTGAGCCGGTGTTTTATGGGGATTGAGACAACATTCCATTACGGGAGACTCCAACCCATCGTCAGCTGCACACACAGCTACAAATCACTGCAAAAACCGGGGGGGGGGGTCTGCAAAGTGTGGTGAGGGGGGGGGGGGTGACCTGGAATTCAGCAGAGAAAGAGAACTGGAGACAAACAGCACCATATGCTAACTGAGAGTGTTACGCTTATTTGACGCATTTCAAAATCAAGCTCAGGTATGCAGTGCGGCAAACTGAACTTAACGATCTGAGGGCAAGAGTAGCCTATAGGTCTTTGCTGCTGAAACCTGCAGGTTCATAGCCACATGGACAGTATATATGCTCAGCATGCATGCTCTTTGCTGACAGGATTCAGAAATTTGGCAGACAGCTGCACTGACCACTGAATGGTGGCCACTGTGAGCATTCATGCATGTGGGGTAGCAATCTTTTAAGATCAGTGCTCTGTCTGCTGTTCACTCCTGGCTGCTGGGGAAAACAATTAGTAGAAATTTAGTGCACCCTGTGGTGCTTAATACCAATCACACACTTCCACAGGTTAACTAAGTGGAAAGCTGTTTGTCTTAACTGAGGAATTACGTGCAGGGCCTGGGAGTAGTCTGGGCTCTTTCGCAGTCTATCTCTCTTAGCCCCTCTGCATTTAAAATCCCTTTGTTCTTAAAATAGCTGGGAAGATTTGAAACCTTTTGAGGAGGCCATCAGGCTGACCCCAAAAATCTCCTGAATATACACATTTTGGGGTTGAGGACTGGGAACTGGGGAAATGCTACCTGCTGAAATAGCCATGGGTGCAGAGGTGGCAGAAGAACACATAAAAATACACTTGTGACAGCAATGCAGGACCGAGAGTCTGTGAGAGAATGGTTTGTCCTTCCCTGCTGTATGCCAGGTGAATCACTGCAATCTAAGCAACCATAGCAACATGCTCCGTAAGGGGGTGAGCAGAGCAGGGGCAGGGCTAGGGGCGTGCACTTAAAGCTCATTGGCTTAATGGTGACGGCAGTGCTGAGAGTCCCATGTGCAGACACACCTTGCAAACGGACACAGTCCCTTCCTCCAGCAGTCCCCGGGCAAACAACAAAGAGAAACATAACCACAAGGAAACAAGAGCAGTTACAGGCAAGAGGCATAGACACACGCACGCACAGACACACGCACACACACTGATGCACGCTCATACTTCCACACACACACACACACACACACACACACTTCCACACATATGTACACTTCCATACCCACGCATGCGCGCACAGACACACTTCCACACGCACACATGCACACAGACACACACACACATACACACGCACACACACACGCACTCTCACTCACACACACACATATGCATAAAGACACATGCACACACATATGCTCACACACACACGCGCGCGCACACACACACACACACACACACACACACACACACTCCAGTAGAAACGACACTGATGCTCATCACATTCTTGCTTGTTAGAGGACTGGGAAAACTTCATGCAAATCCAGGAGGTGTTACTCTGATGTATGCCACTGATAGTCTGTCAAACTCAGTTACAGCTTTCAGGCACACATATGATCATCATCGCAGGCAAAGGCAAGGGCACAGTAGCAGTACACATGTGGGGAGCTGAGAGTACAGACCTGTTTCCCGCCCATAGATTCAAACATCTTCTCCAGTTGAACTCGTAGCTGCTGAATGTTATTGAGGAGGATACAGGGCTGTCAGAGAGATAGGAGAATTTACATTACAACGTGGCAACTCAGTGAGGCTGTTAATTTTTTGGACAGGATTTGAACCAACAACCAACAACCTCCCGGTTATAAGTCTTGACCCGCACCTGTTACAAGGCCACTCAATAAGTCAAAAACCTGTATATAATATGCAGTACATAGGGGTGATATTAACAGTACATAGTGTATGACTTGGGACACAAGATTTGGAAATCACATAAATGACAAAATTAACTCCTTGAAGGCAAAGCAATTCAGATAAAAGGATTCATACAATCATAAAACAAGCTACATTTCGGACTGTAAGTTTCAGCCCCAGAAGAGACAAGTGAACAGAAACATACAACACTTAGGTTACATTAACACTGCCATCCCTCTGAGACGAGTGCTCAGGTACTAAATAATTCCTACATATCTGAGAAGAAGAGAAATCTGGAGGAACAGGAGGGCCAGTATTGCCCTTAGAATCCATCTGAACATTCTGTACACCTCCACACAGTATGTTTTTCTTTATTTTTACTGCTTCCTTTGTATTTCCAAATATTCCTGCAGGAAGGGTAAATGCACAGAGTTCTTTCCCTCCTGTCAACACAGTCGATGGTTCTGACCATAAAACGCAGATGTCTATTTCAAAACACACTTAATATGTGGAATAATTGCTCCTAATTCACTTCATGGCATGAAGCGTGACACGTTAGTGAATGTAAGGCTGTGGGTTACTGCCCCAGACTGCTGCAGCTCTTCTAGAATGCTGAGCGGTCACCGTGGAAATGAGACAACTGGAAGTCCAGGGGAAGATGGAACATACATGCAAAAGAGTGAATGCATGACAAAACCACAGACAGATTTTACAATCAGGCTTACCACTTTCTCCTTACTCAGATGATTGCTAAAATCCTTTGATACAATGGCTGCATACTGTAGTAGGACTTTGTTGATGGTCTGGAAGGAAAAAAGAGAGGCAAGTTACTTGACGATGAAGCATTCACTACTAGCTGTCATAGTTAAGTGAGTAAAGTGAGACTAAATTATACCACGCGATATACTGAACAGAATAGCCCAATTTAAAGACCAAACTATATAACTGGATATCAAACTGTACCAATCACCATTTTACCGTTTTATTTATTTTATTTTTTAAATCAGCTTTTAGAGATCAAGCTTTGTAACTTAAGGCCTCTATCAGGAGGAAAAAAATAATAACCAATGATTGCAGAATGCATCAACATTTCAACATCAAGACTGCATATTCAAGATCCCTGTGGGTAGCTTGCACCTGTGTACCAGCTCAATTACATCCAATTTGGCACCAAATTCTGGCCAGTGAACAACCAAATAAACATTAATGACTTTGGTGCTCAATTATACAGGACAAGGGGATTAATAAAAAGTGATTCTTTATTATTGTGAAAAACTATCAGAGTCTGGATGGGTCAACTTGCAGTCCAAGACTGAATTCATCAAGACACTGATACAGACGCATATCCTGGTATTAGAGGTGAAATGAAAATTTATTAAATTTTTTTTAGAACTGACACTGAACCTCTTTTTCCACAGATTGAAAAACACTAATTTTCATGAGTTTACCGGATCAGGTCACATGTAAAGGCTCTCAGGGGGGAATACTACAGAGCAGAATCTGAGGGGGCAGCAGTGTGGCATAGCTATAAGGCGCAGGGCCTGTATCCGAAAGGCTGCTGGTTAGATTCCATGTCTGTGCACTGCTGCTGTGCCTATGGGCAAGGCACTTAACCCACAATAACCTCAGTAAATATCCAGCTGTATAAGTGGATAACATGTAAAAAAAAATGTAACTTTTGTAAATTGCTCTGGATAAGAGCATCTGCTACATGACACCAATGTAATGTAATTATGTAATACTGTCCTCTTCTCAGCATCTGAAACAAGGACCACAAACACTATCGATCTGTCCTATATTTGCAGTTTCCCTGTGATCCGCACTATGTTTGTTAGCACTTGGCACAACACCACCTATTTATGCAGCCTCCGTACAGAAACTCCTCCTAAAAAAGCCTGTATTGAGTATGTATGTCCTCTCCAGTCAGATAGGATTTATCGCCTGACAGATGCAATCAAGGGACTCGATGTCCCTCCAAGTGTGAAAGTGCGATCCCTAGGACGAACGCTGGTGTGCTGGGGGGAGACAGACATGGGCAGAGGTGTGCCTGGGCCTTTTACAATCCCCCCCCCCAAAAAAAAGGACTCCAGAAGCACCCGCATGCAGGGATACTGAAGTACCTTTACATGACTAGGAAATCAAGGCTACAGTGGCACACTGGGTGATGTGTGGAACTGTCTGTTCACGTGAAGACACAGTTTGGAGCAGTGCTAAGGTTCATTCAAGATGATTCAAGATTCAATATTCAAGATTAAACTGAATCCAGTTTAACAATAAGGCAAGCAGCAGGGGTGGGGGCAGTCAGCAATATGTGGGTCACTGGAGAAGAATACATTTCCCAAATTAAGAAGGCAACCCACTAAGAAGGCAATCAAGCCAAACCGCTCTAGTGACAGGTATACTTCTGCACTGATTATAAATGTGCAAATGTAAATTATTGCAAGTGTACAAATCCATACAGCAACTATAACCTGCAACGTGTTAGAGCTCATTTTACTCTGCAATTTAGCCTATGTCACTTCTCTTGTAATGCATCTCACTCTCTCTTTTTCTCATGCACAGTCACTGCCTCAGACCTGCCTCTGTCTTCTGCATGCACACCCATCAGCCTCTGGGGCATGGGATCTCTGTCTCTCACTCTTTCTCCATGTGTCATTCACGGTCTCTTTCACCCTCTCCCTTTCAGATGTAAACCCACCCAGAGAAGGGTCATGCCATTTCTCTCTGTCTATCCCCCCCCCCCCGCATGTTTCGCTCGCAGTCTCCTCTTTCTGTATGCATACCCAGAATCCCCCTGGGGCTCCCTCACCTTGGCGAATCGGCACATGAAGTGCGCCAGCGCCTGCGGATTGGGGCACTCCAGCTTCCTGATGATCTCGAAGCTCTGGTTGAGCTGGGTGAAGACGTCCACCACAGAGCAGGAAAACAGGGCGTGCTCCGAGGTCTGCTGGAACTGCAGAGGGGACCAGAGAGACTGTAAGGAACCCACTGTAGCCTAACTGATGATGCAGTAATGTAAACGCAATTTATACACATACGTGCACGTGTGTGTATATAGTTATATATATATATATATATATATATATATATATATATATACACAGTAGAATGGGAGATTCACAGCATGACATATCTGCTAACAAATCTGCAGAAAGTGCGTGATATATATATAATATACGTAATTATATATATGCATAAATATCACACATATTAATTCACCTAGTGAGGTTGTCACACCTTTAAAATAAACTTTTTTTGCTTTATTTTGTGCACAGTTATTAGCATAAGGTTGTGGTGGCTGCTTGTTTCACTCTCATTACGGGAGTTTACCCTTGGAATAAATCAACATTTGTCGTTAACTTGTGCATGCCACTATAGTTCCGCACAAACACAGCTCAGTGACTTCGGCAATCACCGCATTTTTATGGAAAAAAATTTTGTTTTGCACCGGAGCACTTATGTGTATTTGTGAGTGAAAGTTAAGGGCGAATGTTGATTGAATCCGGGAGATTAGCCCGTGATTTACACGCGGTTTGAAGTGACACGGCTTTGCCAACCAGCAAACAACTCCATAAATATTCATGCAGCTCCCGCTCTCTCTCCCTCGTCACATGATGAAGTGTGAGATCATTAGCCTTATCGCTGCGACGTGCGGCTGGTGTTACAACTTACAACAGCAGCATCGGCGGCCCTGAAAATGAAAGCAGGCCCTGGGGAACTTGAGCAGACTCCTTGATTTGCTCAGACGCAGCTCATATTTACACGGGTTTGAGCGGGAAAAATGAAAGAGAGATACAAAGAAAAAAAAAAGCAACAGTTTCTACAAACAGCGCCTCAGCCCGGCGGCACTCACGCCATCCTTTTTATCCCTCTCCAGTGCGCCGTGCAGGAACTCCATGGAGACGTCTTCGTTCTCATCCAGCCACTGAATGACAAAGGGCTCGAACCACCTGGAGGGGGACGGGACGGCAAATGAATTCCGTTAGGAGCCGCGGTGCAGAGACAGGGCCCGCGACGGACGCACGCCCCAGGGGGGCGCGTCTGCGTCGAGCGTGTCAGGCCCCGTCTCTGTAGCCTGCTCCACTGCGTCATCCCTCCCGCACCACACGCATGCTGGGTCGTGAGCTGAGGTATGAATGAGGCGGCCACATCGATTATCACCCCCCCCCCCTTTCCCCGTACATAATAGTGTAATCTGAAGGGATGGCGGGGGTATGAGGCGAGGGTAGCCTCTCCTCGGGTGCTCATATTTGCTGTAAGCCGCTACAATGCCGCAGTCTAATGAGGCTACACACTGAACAAACCTCATTACATGGACTGAGACACATTTGTGCCACTGACTTCATTCAATTAGTTCTCAGAGGAAGCGAAGACGCTGTGCTGCAGCTTAACGATTCAACGCCAGCGACAGAGAGAGAGAGAGAGGGAATGAGAGAAAGGGAGGGAGACACTCGTGCAATATTAACTACAGCTGTAAAAAGGAAAAAAGAGTCTGTTAAACTGATCGCTACTGCATAATCAGAGGGAGCTGTTTAATTATCAGTGGGAGAAAGCTGCATTGATGGTGAATGCATAAAAAAGTAAGATGTATATTATTGGAGGGCTTGCAAAAATAAATGTAATTGGTATGGGGACACTTAAAATTTTGATGTCTCTTCAAATTGAATGGAGAGGGGTGGCAGTGCAGAACTCTGGGTAGGGAACCGAGAATACGACCAGAAGGTTTCAGGTTCAGAACCTAGGTAGGGCACTGTCCTTGTGCCCTTCAGCAAGGTATTAAACCTGAATTGTTTTAGAATATATCCAGCATAAAGCTATATGTGAAATGCGAATATGTACATATGTACATATGCTACATAATCCACCCTAGATGACGGCGTTTTCTAAGCAAATAAAGGTAATGGGATATTAAAAAGGACAAGTGCTTCCATGCTGAAAACACAGTACCTTCCATATCCTCACTCAACAAACATTAACAGGAACAAAGTGACATTCTCAAGTCTCTCCTAATTAAAACAGCTCACTTGGTCGCATATAATCCTTAAAAGCAACTCTGGATAAACTGCTGCTCAGCACTAAAACATTAGCGCTGCAAAAACGCGAGGCATTTTTTTCCTGTCAGCTGATAATACAGAGTATTGCCCGCTCACGGTGATATACTATCAATCCCAGGATAGATTTACCACATAATAAGAGGCATTAATGCAAATGGGTGCAGAACGCACAAATATAATGGCGGTAAATCATATGGAGTGGAGGAGCCGGGCCAGCCATGGAGCGCAAGAAATACAGGGAAAGAGTACAGGAGGCAGATGAGGGCTGGAGAGACAGACACAGAGCAGAGGGAGCAGGGAGACCCGCGCCCATTATCCTTCCACACTTCACCTGTTCTGCCAGGTCCCTCTCTGCATTCAGGAAACAGCTGAAGACACAGCTCTTCTGCTCTCACCTGAGCACCTGAAACTCTACCCCCTAAAGGAACGTCTCATGTCTCAAAACTGTTTTCTATTAAACTACATAAAAAGTGTAATCTAATGGTTTAATGCACTCGTTATCTCTACCAGCTAGCTTGTACCTTCCCTGGCCAACCACTGAAACCTGGTCATGCTGCGCTTCTAATATTGTTGACTCCGTATGGTTTTTTGCTTGTGTTGTACTCTACCTCACTTGTAAGCTGCTTTGGATAAAAGCATCTGCCAAATTGGAACTGTACACATCCTGTCCCCGTACTGTCGCTATACTTACTGTATGCACTTTTGTACGTCGCTTTGGATAAAAGCGTCTGCTAAATGAATAAATGTAAAATAAATGTAAATGATTAAATGGAAATGGAAATGAGAGACGGAGATGTGTACTGAGTAGAGACGTGTATAGTCTGACATGTATAGAGACAGGTGAGGAGAGACAGGTTGCATATAGACATGAGTAGTGTATTGGAAGACATTATAGAGACAGTTACAGTCCATAGAGACTGGTGTAGTGTACGGAGACAGGCGCACTAAGGACAGACAGGAGTACTGTACAGAGACGTGTGTAATGAATGGTGACAATTATAGTCCATAGAGACTGGTGTGGTGTACAGAGTGAGGAGAAGCACAGAGTGCTGAAACACAGATGTGGTATAGATCAGCGTGCAGACAGGTGTCTAGAGGAGATACAGGATTGTGAGGTTTATTGTGGAAAGTTATTTGCTGCGTAATATAGTATAGTCAGATTCTGGTGAACAGGTGCGGTGAAGCACAATATAGAAAGGTTGTATCAGTGAAACAGGGACGCAGTAGTGAGTATGAAAATGTAAGGAAGCTACAAATCCATACAAAATATAATACATTGAGAATATATTTTTTAGCTCAATCAACATATTGAAACTATACGCAAATTACTGCTGTTTTGGTATATTGCAGTATATGTCTGGCTTATCACCTTTTAAAAGTATTTGCAACACAGTCTTCGACTGAGCAACATATTCCTCAGTATATCTGCAACATATTTCATTATCGTACGGGCAGTGAGACAGACAACGGCTGTCAGTGGAGTTCAGTGAAACAGGTGATCAGTGGAGATGCAGAGGAGCAGCAGAAGTGGATGAGATTTGGAAAAGCACTGGAGCAGAAAGATGCAGTGAGCACAGCACAGCTGAGAGGGGCAGCACAGCACAGAAAGACAGAGACGAGCAGCCGACCGCAGTGAGATACAGGGGAGCAGAGGTTTGTGTGCAGTAAGAGGCAGGGTCTTGGCTCTTTAGCATCGGCCAGGGAAGGGTGACACTGCTATGTCTGTCTCCAGGAAAATCAATACAGCTCAATGTGCTGTTTGACTGACAGGAGATGTTGAGCTGGGTGCTATATCCTGAATGGCACCTCTAAAGCCCTCCCTCACACAGATGCAGACATTCATAATTCAATCTAATGGAATGGCTGATTTTGCACCACCAACAAGGCTGTAGTTGAGGGCAGCGTGTTCCTAGGGACACATTTGAAAATACGGCCCACGCTACGAAGCAAGGATTACCTCTCATCACACTGTGGAAGGGGTTTAGGTCAGCCATCAGCTAAATTAAGGAAGCTTTTTTTTCCGTTGCAGTGTAGAGGGACTGATTCATTACGACTGAAGAGGTGGGAAGATTGACTGCCGCTCGGGGATCAAGTTTATTTCATAAAATACTTGAACGGGCCGCTGTTTGTCTAAGACAGATCATTCCAGTGGTGGTGGCATGGATACCTACAGAGAATATTCCGGAACGGTGTCCTTGAAGGCAGGGAGGTCTTTGACGTACTCGTTGTGGAACCATTTCACTTTGAAGTGCAGATTCATGTACTCCGTGCTTTTACACAGTCTGTGTTTTTCATGTTCTGTAAGAAAGAAAAAACAGATAAACGTGTTAACGGATGTGTACTGCATAGACTCTCTGTTCTTAAGTGGCTGTGTCGTCTGTGCGAACGAAACGAACTGATTGACACATGTTGATTCCAGTTCATATCATCTCATCTCGCGTACGCGTGTCATGGGAATGACAAAGGTCGACAAAAAATCATCATTAACCGAAGCAAAGGGATTACAAATTATGACATCATCTTGCATAAAAGATGCAACAGAAAGAAACAAAATGTGATGCTTCCTTAAAACCTTAAAGACTCATAGACTTAAAACCTTGAATTTATTTAACTGATATTTGTGTGTTCTATCTTGTTGTCTTTTGTGTTGTTTTAACCTGCTCTGGGCTACAAATGCAAATTAGCCTTGAGGCTAACTCTGGCACATTTAGACTAATGTGTGAACTGAAATGTTGATTAACGTCTACTGCCTCTGTTAAATAAACTGTTTAAATGTATAAATAAATAAAACATGCAACCTCTCCAAAGGGCACCGTGAAAATTGGTCTGAATACTACAACTGTCCTTCTGTAACACTTGGCCCTGGCATACACCTAAAATACCTTCCCCTCACATCGAGGGAGATATACACAGAGGGACAACCCGGGCTGCTTGAGGTAGGCCGAGCCTGACAGATCACGAATGTGGACAGACACGGTATCGTCCTTTGGCTGTTCCGCGGGGCTAATCGCCAGCTTGACAAATCCAAGAACAGGTAAAAGAAGCAGGAGGCGTTGAAACAGACCGAGCAGAGCAATCAAGATTTCATGGCTTGGTGTCTCCTGAGGTGCTTTAAAGTAAAAAAAAAAATCCAAGATGTATTAAGAAGAGACACCTGAATGTCCTTGCCAAAAGGAAGCATGTAATAAAGCCAGACAGGGTACATAATGAAAGTTAAATTGGATGAGGGCTCCTCTGTACTGTTTTACCAGAAGCGACCGCAGGGTAGTCCATTAGCTGTCTGGCTACCAGGCTGATAGAAACTGCGGGTAACCAAAAGACATTTCCATCCCCAACACACAAATTCGCCTCCCTGGGCATTACCGTGGACTCCAGAAACTGAGATTATGACCATGCAAAAGCACTGTCCAAAGCTGTGACTGACTCATGATCAGAAAGTTACAGCATGGCTTTTGAGGAAAGTCTTTGGGGAAGATGGAATTAAACTCAAACTGAAAGAATCCCCTAAGTCACCTAGGGGTGGTTCTCCGAAAAAAATGAAAACAAGGAGAATATTTAAGCTAGAAAGACAAAATCTTTACAAATCTGACCCTTTACCTCACCCAAGCCAAGTCAGTTTTCATTTACTTTTCATTCCTGCTATATTCACATCAGAAGATAATTGTATAACCTGTGAGGTTTACTTTCAGACCAAAACCACCGGATGTCATACATAGTAATAAGCAGTGGAGCGTAAGAGTATTTAAATCTGAATTCAGTACTCCTGAATAAAACGTGGATAAGTTCAGAGCACAGATGAGAAAGACATTCTTTTTCTTCACAGTGGGTAACGGGATGCAGTATGGAAATATTGTTGTTAACGTTTTAGGTTATCTAATAACATTTATTTCAAGTTAACAACAATGTATACTGGCAGACTGTTGTCATACATCCTCTCCAGCTCTCAAAGACACTCTCAGACTTTCAGGTGAGCATACCAAGCTATTCCCAATGTACAGTATGAAGAATCAGCTTCACAATGAAGCCTGAAAATTACCACACCATCCCTGGATCATTTGATTGCTGTGCATGTTCACGGTATCAGCAAGCAAGCTTTTACAAATGAAGCAACAGAAGAAATCAGATTTGCATAGTTAAGTAATTCAAGCCACTCTGCCTTTCCCCTGATCAATATTACACACACGCGCATGGACCCGCTGTCACACGCACACGCACACACACACACACACACACACACACACACACACACACACACACGGACCCACTGTCACACACACACGGACCCACTGTCACATGTACACACACACACTCATGGACGCACACACACACACACAAATAATCATAGCATCTCTTAAAGTGGAACGCAGTCCTCACACTCAGAGACTCTGCAGTGGGAGTCTCACACGGTGACTGTTTCGGCAGACTCACTCAGGAAGCCGCCCACCCTATACAGGGCAGACAGGGTTGCCTGCTGGTTCCCTCTGTCAGACCAGCACCCCACACTGACTTTCTAAGAGGTTCACTTTGGTCTTGGATTGATAATCCAGCACTGTGCTATCTCCAGTAGCAGAGCTGCCCATCTCCCTCACCTTTGTGATGTCTTCCTTCTTAAATGGCTGAAGCCCAAAGGCACTTCCCAGCTATTACATCATGCCACTGTACATTATTCGGTACACTAGCCTGGTATAATAGCAGGGAAATGTAATAATGACAGAATAATCCTTGCAGTCTGTCGTTACAGAGAGGTGGTTATCTTTTTTTATTTTTACTACCACTTTACTTTTGTTTCCAAATCCTCCTGAAATTCAAAAATACTCCCAGTTAATCCCAAGGACACTTTTATAGAATACTTAATGATCATAGGCATGGAAGCCACAAAGAACATTTATAACCAGTTTAATGAAAGGTCTGCATTAATTATTCAAGTCTGCGGCTAAATATTTCAGAAAGCCGAAGTGCACAACTCATCCTCCTGAAATTACACAAAGCTGAGAGTTAGGCTAACATGGATAATAAAGAGAGTTAAACATGATTTTTTCATAATGTTAAAATATGTGGCACTACTACACTTCCTTTTTAGCTAGAAACAAACATCTTAACGCAATACAATCATTGTTCACTGGATTTTTTAATTCGTTTAGAAAACACACCAGATGTGAATGTGTTTTTTTTTTTTTTTGAGCAACGCTGTGAAAGCGGTCTCCGCAATGTAGCCTCTCTGGATTCGCGCGTCAAAAAAAAAAAGTCTTCATAATACATATTTACCTGTCTAGCACTGGGAGATAGATAATGAGTCTCCAAGACTTTTATTTTCATATCAGTGTGGCAGCGTTCCTTTTCAAAAGCCTCCCCCGAGCTTATTTACAGGAGAGACCTGTTTGAGTGCCGAGCCAATACTAAACAGCTTCTTTGTGCCCTTTGTGTTTTTATAGACAAACAGTCTCGGGCAAGGTTTCCCTTTTGTCCCGTGCACAGTCCGAACGATTTCTATCTCCGTGTCCTTTGTGTGCTGTGCCTTTTTCTCTCTCTGTGGGCTGTATGGAGACCTCAGATCTCACGCAAGCGCTCATGGACACAGGATGAGAGAGCAAACCCAGAGCACCACTTCATTCACTCAGCTTGGACAGCGGGCCACCTCTGTGGCAGACCGAGACCCTGGCTGTGCCAGTAACATGCAGAGAAGGCACGAGCCCCGCCCACCTACACCCTCCATGCTGCCCCCTAGTGGTGTCCAAGCATTGCGCACACCAGCAAGCGCTAACCCTGTCACTGAAGGAGGGGGTGCCCCCAGTCAGACGCAGCTCGGTGGGGTTTCCGTCTCACCACCACTCCCCTTCGCACCTGTTCGAAAGGCAGTTGGACGAGGGGGAAAGCGGTGTGGAACTCTCAGCTGCGCCGGTGCGGGCATCGCCCTCCCGCCATCACTGCTTTGCCGTCTGCAGTCTGTGACACACACAGATGCCAGGAGAGCCTCCGGTGGCTCTGCTCCTGCGCTCCTGCCCGCTCCCTACTGTGTGACAGCAAGTGTCCCGCGCCAGGGGGTCTCAGGCCTCGGCGCTGCGGGAGAGCGTGGTGACCTGTCGGGGACGGTCAGGGAGGGCACCACTGATCCTCAGAGACAGGCCCAAGCTTATCTGTGCCCAACATCCCAGAGGCCTCTGCAAACCAGCACACAACCACCACCCCCCCCCCCACCCCCCCCATCCCGGGAGCACACCAGACACAGGTATGCCAGCCTCACACCTCTGTGTGCCCAGCTTCCAAATTCAAACATTTTATTTTGTGGAGTTTACATTCCCAACAAGGGGATGAGATGAAAATCATGAAGGCAATTTAAAAAAAGCTCCTTAACCCTGTGGGCTAAGGGACTGCACTCCCATCCTTCACATCGGTGTGCTGTGAAAAACTAGTATCCTGAAGCTTTAACATCTTCATCAAGGCAACAAGTTCAACTGGACATCAGAGAGTTATCTTCTTTTCATCAGTCACCCACCATAACTCTTAATACATAATAAAACCAGCACAAGGAGAACACAAAATTGTTCAATGTAAACACTCAATTCCCTTCTCCCTTCCGCGGGACTGTATCTATCCGAAATCCATCCAGGCTAAATGCGGGGACAGGGAAAATGATGACTGTCCTGAAGAGGACGCCCTTTTCTCCCGCTTCACTGGTTTCTTGCGGTGAACACACCATTAGCATTAAAAAAAAAAATCCAGAAATCAAATTTATTTTGTGTTACTTGTACAGACAGTCTCTTTTTTACGTGTCTCTAACTGCTATATTAGGTCCGTTTCTGAGTGCATCATCTTGCATCCCCTTTCATGAAATCATTTCAATTCCGTAACTGTGGAACTGAAATGAACCGGTGACACTGTGTTGATTATTATAAAGCGCGGCTCTGCAAACAGAGCACAAGACTGATGAGAATAAGGCCTCACCCGGCTATTAAACCGTGTTCTGTTACAATAATGTTCATTGCTATTCTGTGAAAATCATTTTAAAAACATAATTTCTACTCCAGAGTCCATTCTGACTCATTCTGTGTGTCAGTTTAAAGTATTAATATCATTCAGGGCTACAACCATGACTGCACCTGACCAGTAGTGACCAGCTGACAGGTTATGTAGAAAAAAAGTCTCTCGCTGTCTCTTTGATATTCCCATACGGTATTTTCGCTCTTTTTCCTGCCTTGTTCTACTCTATAAATGCCATCAGTTGATGGGTGACTGACATTACATTAAAATAACATACAGTACATGTATTTGCCTCATGACATCTCTTCAATCACATACCACTACACAATCAGTTTTTTTTTTCTTCTTTTTTGAGATTGGTTTCCCACGGGGGTTTGAATGGGCCCACCAAACAGCACACACACCCTCAGAAAGCGAAACGGACTCATGCTCTCCTGCAGCACCCGTCCGAATTTAAGCGTGCTGTACTCCGCGGCATTACTCTGACACAGCCGGGGCATTATTCAGGAAAAAGCACATTTACACACGCTGCATAGTCATTAAAAACAGCTTTAGCAAAACAGACAGAGGCAATGTTAAACAGTTATGGAAATTACACACACCAAGGGGCGGATGTGATAAGCCTCCCTATCAGCCCGGGCTTTAAATTGACTATTATTCTCCCAGTGTTGTAAGAGGCCCCGGAGACTCACACTCTCGGGACCACGGTGGTGTCCTCTTATGAATTGAAGAAACTCATCCCCAAACAACAACAGGGAAAAAAAAGAAAGAAAAATCCATGTCGGCTCTGTTGTTTGCAAGTTTTTTTATGTTTTCCCTAACATAATTCCTGTGACTGCCTGTGACTGACAGCTGCCAAAAAGAATGATATAAAATCCCCACTAGGCTGTTGGCATAGAGGGTTTATTTGTAGAGTTTTGCTGCAGTAGTCCCTATGCTTTACCATATGATACAGTAAGTTTTTCCCTTTTTTGTAATGCAAATGCATCCACACAAAAGGTTATTGAGGCTCCTTCTTGGATAGAGCCCCAGTGCAATTCAGAAACACTGAGTAAAGCAGCCTCTTCAGAGTGACATTAAACAAAATATCAGTTATGTCAGCCATGATAAAATGTAGCACTGCTTTAAATTCACTATTGATTTTTAAAACTATCCTCATGGCTGCACGATTTAGGATGGACAGCATCGACTCTTAAGTCGATACGTACCGCTGCTGGAATTGAAAGCCAGCCACATTTCCCAAATGTCCACACTCAACTGTAAATTCCTCCGCAATGTGACAACCCCACATCGGGATTTGCCACCTCCCCTCTCACCTCAACGCCAAAACGCGAAAATTAAATTATTCAGTCCAGAAAATTAAACACTTTTTCCTGCATAAATCTCTGCCATCTAGTTAAAACCTTTGGGGAAAACAGAGGAACAGATTCACACAAGGACTGCCTGGATTTAGCGCCCATAAAAATGTCGCAAAAAAAAAAAAGTGCGATTTGCAAACCACATGGTGGAGAGTGCTCTTAACTGCACTGCGAAGGAAACAGCCAGACAGTATACAGCGATATTCATGACTAATTCATTTGTGTTATCTTTGTGCATTTCAGTACTAAAATGATTCATTCATACACAAATCAAGCTCATTACATAATGTGTCCAATTCACAAAGTTCACTGCTAATTAGGACGCAATTAACATTCATTTTTTAAAGAACTCAAGACTGAAGGTATTTAGATGGTGGTTTATTTAAAACTGATGGAGAATACAGTACAAACGTGTGACCAATAAACTTAGGCAGGCTAGAGAGAGAGAGCATTCCTCACAAGGATATCCCACCATACAGTTAACGAAGACAAAAATAATTTGTTGGTACAGGCTGAGAAGTCAATCAATAAAGGAACTGCTTGAGGAAATTGAAAACTCTGTT